>NC_056740.1:115340561-115380561 GCF_019279795.1 Protopterus annectens | reverse complement strand
ATCTCTGCTGTGTCCAATGATGAGACCTCAGACCATCCATTTCCAACATCAACTCCACTATTGTGACCCTGTCAGAGACCAATATGGGGCAGAAAATGGGCACATCAACTGGGGCTGATCAGACATGATTGCTGATGAGAAGGAGGAACCATTTTGTGGGCCGACCTCCCCTCTAAAAAGAAGCAAAAGACTAAACATGTTTCTCCTGTGGTAAGAGACCCTCAAAAGGAATGGCAGGACTTTACACAAGGACTCTTTAATGCTCTCATGCTTCTGAAGCCCCCTCAGAGATTCCAGATACCCTCTGTTGTTGGGAATCCTTTTTCCTTTACTCCTTTAAAGAGACATAGGGTTTTCCCAGATTCATTCTCACTTAGCTGTGACTTCTGATGAGGAGGAGTCTCTTTCCCCAATTTCCCCTGTAGAAGAACATTCTTTTGGGGATACTATAGCTGAAATGATGCAACATTTCCAATTGGAGAATTCTAAGCCAAGTCTCAGTAACCAGACAAATGCCTACATTTACCAGGGAGAAAATAGCCTGCAGGTGGTGGAGTTTGTTGTTTATATTCCTGCACTGGTTAGTGACACCTTTACCTGCTCTTGTTTTGGTTTTGCTATGTTGTAAGGTTTATCAGACTGCAGATGCCTTAAAAAGGTAATATGGAGAAGGACAAGGTTTTAACCAATATACAAAAAGAGCCAAGCTCAGCTGGTTGCTAAAACTATGATTACAGCAAGATTCAAGTTTTATTTCAAATAAATATTAACTGCTTCCTTCAGATGGAGTCTACCAATCCTTCTGGTATTTGTCCACTGTTGCAAGCACTAGTGGATACTTTTGCATTAGCCCCCAGTATCCTGACTCTCAAACTCCTGCTCCTAAAAAAACTTGTAAGATTTATAAAGTTCACAATGATCAGAAATTCCATTATAGGAATCCTTCTTTTGATCCTTTTGTTATTTCTCTTTCTGCAGATAAACCAAATTGCTGAGTTCTCCTAAAGTCTTGGCTGTTAATAAAGATAGCAGAGCAATGGATAGATTTGATAATAGGGTATATATTTCTGCTGCTCTGGCATTTAGATCCATTAACATTCAGGCTGACATGATGACACGTATATTATCTCGAGTCTATATTATCATATTGCACACTCAGAAGAGCGAACGACAGAATATCGACCCCATGTAAGCAAAAGTCTACAACTTCGAAACTTCAGAACAGCAATTATTTTCCAATGGAAAACAATTGCTATTCCGAAAAAAAAAAACAGTAAAACATTACTTAACCCCCCGCTGTGGGGGGCTGTGCCCTCCACACCTCCGCTCCTTAAATATACCAACTCTGAGATTGCACTACAGTGCCAAAAAGGCAAAATAGTGAAAGTGGCCAAACTAATTCTTTCCCAGGAAAAGAATTAGCTGAACAGCTGCATCGCTATTTTGCCTTTTCCCACTTTACTGTTCGACAAAGATACATTTGACAACCTGCGACTGCAAAAGCATAATAGGGAACCTATTATCTCTCCTCTCTAAGCTTGAGGATGTTGTAAATGATATGCCTGATTCTGACAGTAAGTCATTGTCCTTGTTTACTTGTGCTTCTCAGGTAACCAGGCACTCTATCATGTGCAGCTATGATGCTGATGATGTTTCTTCCAGGGTGGTTGCATCTGGCTTAATAATTCAAAGGTATTCTTGGCTTAGGCTCCAGTCCCTTCCTGTCGATGTTAAAGCCAAGCTATTAGATTCAATTGTGGACACTCAGAATTTGTTTGGTTCTGCAGCTGTAGACCTATTTAAAGTTTTACAGGACAAGGGTAGGGTGATGCAGGACCTGAAACGAAATTTCCTTTCCCCTGTTCCAAAGTATCAGAGGAATTATCTTTCTAGGTCCTTTTGTTAGAAGGCAACTGAGACAGACTGAAAAGGGTAAGCATCCGTCTAAAGGTAGATTTCCTGAAACAAAACAGGACAAGATTCTAAAAGCCAAAAGCCCTCCTTTCCTGACAAACTTGATTCCCTTTAACTACCCCCCCCCCTTCAGCCAGATTCTTCTTTCTCAAAGATTGCTCCTGCACTTTCTAGTTTGGCAACAGATCACCTTGGATAAGTGGGTTCTTTCCATTATCAAAGAGGGTTATGGAATGTCATGGACGTTCCTTCACTCTTTTGCAGGCATTCCTCAACCTCCACCAAACCAGTTATATCTATTTCCTCCAATTCTTCAGGATCTTCTGGATCAGGGCACTATTCAGCCATTTTCTCCCTCTCAAAAGGGTAGAGGTTTCTATTCTCAGAAGTTCCTGATCACCAGGAAGGAGGAATCCTGGAGGCCAATCTTGGATCTTTCCTTCCAGAACACCTGCCTTTCTACTGATACCCAGTTTCAAGATGTTAACTCTTCAGGCTTTGTTTCTAATGCTTCTTCCTCAAGCCTCTTTAGTCTCCATGGATTTGAAGGATGCTTAGCTTCACATTACTGTTAACACTCTTTGCACTTTGGTCTTTCTACATCACCAGGGGCTTTTACCAAATGCGAAGCTCCAGTCATGGCATTTTGCAGAGTTTTCAGCATTCAGATATTTCCTTAATCCTTCTTCATCTCTTCTTCTAAAGTATCTAGAGTTCACTATACATCTTTTTTGAAATCTAGGGTTCAAACCTAAAAATGTTTGTTCTGATGTCCTATCAAGATCAGATTTTCTTTGGGATGCAGAATTCACACATTATCTATGATGGCCTTCCTTGCCAAGTGTCTGTCTCTTGCAGATTTCTTTCAGAAACTTCTTCAGTTACACATGATCTCAGCAAGATTCTTTATGCCAGATTCCATATAAGGAAGTTGCCGTGGTACACCAAGGCAGTTTGGCTACAGCATTGCCATCCATTAGACATCCAGATTCCTCCCTTGTCTTGCCCAAGGAAGGAATTTTAGTAGTGAATCATTCAGGTTTCTCTCAGTCTAGAGCTGCCTTTTCTAATTCCTTCTCCCACTCAGGAGCTGTATACAGATGCCTCAGACCTGGCTTGGGAGGCATGTTCCAGCATTAAAAATGGTTCAGGGAATTTTGTCTCCTCAAGAGTTAACCCAACACATCAATATCAAGGAGCTGAGAGCTGAGCCCCTGCATTATCTTTGATCTGCAGATCTTCTCAGAGTGTTTAACACTATGGTCTTGTGGTACATAAACAAATGGAGGGGGAACAAAGTCTTATCACATTTGCAAACTTGCTGTGATAGCTCGGGACATATCAGGCACATTTTGATTCTTCTGGCAGTGTGTATTCCCTCAGACAGAAACATGGTGGCAGATACATTGAAAAGATATGGGCAGATCCTCATGTATGGGTGTTACAAAGGGAGGTCTTCCTGCACATTGCTCATTAGTGCAGTATTCCTCAGCTAGATTTATTTGCCTCCTCCAAGAACAGACAACTCAACAAATTATGTTCCAGGGTACCAAGACAACTGGCATGGAAGACAAATGCCATGTCTTTCTCTTGGATGTGGATGTTTCTTCCTCTTCTGCCAAAAGTCCTAAACAAAATTGTGTTGGACAGACCCAAAAATTCACTGGTGACACCCTTTTGATCCACACAGCATTGCTTTCCTCTTCTTTTTTCACCTGGCCTAGGGCAATCA
This sequence comes from Protopterus annectens, assembly GCF_019279795.1. Lineage (NCBI taxonomy): Eukaryota > Metazoa > Chordata > Ceratodontiformes > Protopteridae > Protopterus > Protopterus annectens. Next base: position 115,376,915 of record NC_056740.1, on the reverse strand, counting down.
TCACAGGTTACCTCACAGGATGGACTTGCTCACATAAGATAAGGGATTACTCATTCACACTCATCTTCTCATCCTGCAGTTGACCCTTTGGGTGATAAGGTTCCAATTCGTTTTTGGCACAATTTTTCTGAGGAAATGCTTCAGGATTTTTAGGAGGCTAGAAAACCAAATTTTAGAAAATATTTTGTTTCTAAATGAAAAGTATATTCCTTGTGGTGTAAGAAACAGGAACAGAGGCCCTTTCTTATGGTTATTCCTCTTGTTCTTTCATATCTGTGTGAGTTGCTTAACTGTTGCCTGGCTTACTCTTCTATTAAGGCCCTTGAGATCTACCTCTTTCTTCAAGATTTGAGGTCAATTAATTTTAAATGGTGCCCTTCACATTAGTTAACTAGGAAAACCCATTCCTCCTTCTTGGGATCAAATTATGTTCTAGAAAATTTTAATCAGCCAGCTTCTGAACCTGTGTTTACTTCTTCCTTAAACGTTTGTACTTAGAAGACTGTTCTGTTGGTGGCACTGACTTCTGCCAAGAGAAGTTTCTGAACAGCATGTTCTAATGGTAGTTCCTCCTTTCTTGTTTTTTCATAAGGACTGGATTTTTTAGGGTTTTTATTTAAACAAAAAGTCTTGTAAAATATGACATATATTCCAATAATGATGATAAGGAAAACAGAATAAATTATTAACCTACCAAACATTAATGGGTGCATGTATCACAAAAGCTGGAAATACACATTTAAAAAAGCTGCTATATATATATATATATATATATATATATATATATATATATATATATATATATATATATCTATATAATAGTTGGGGATAATGAATTCTTACCATAATGGCAACACTTTCCATATTATCTTGGAATGCGAATGGTCTCACAGGTATAGACAAAAAGGAAAGAATAAATAATTATATTAAGAAATGCAAAGTACAAATAGCAATGCTACAGGAGACACATTTGGAAAGAGCTATGCATGTGATTTGATAAAGAAAGGATTTCAGGATAGATAGTGTGCAGAATATCGGGGAAAAAAGAAAAGGGGAGTACTTATATTATTTGCTAGAGGAGCTCCAGTAGTGATAGAAGAGGGAAAACAATAAAGGCAGATTTGTAGTGGTAAAGAGTTACTGGCAAGGGATGAGGAATATGCTGGCAAGTACCCATATTCCATCTAAAAGTGTTATTTTAGAGCTTAAAGAATTTGGGAGAAATAATTAGCTTCCAGCAGGGAATACTACTTATAGGTGGGGACTGGAATTTGATTTGCAACAATTAGGATGTATCTTGGGGTCAAGAAGGGAAACTATAACAAAAGATTGTAGATTTCTGTAGACATTTTTGCAAATATTTGATATGAAACACATTAATTTGTAGCATGAAGTAGGAGACAATTTAAATATTACTCACCAAGGTGCAATGACTGAGCTAGACTTGACAGAAATTATAGTTCACAGGAATATTTGCATTTAATTGAAAGCATCATACACATCCAATAACTATTTCAGATCATGTGCCAATAATCACTAAGATAAAATTTCAGGGTAATAAAGAAAGATGATTCGCTGGTGCTTCCCCTTATACCTGTTAAGAAGAGAGTAACATACGGACTGTATAGTGGAAATTATCTGGGAGTTGTTAGTGAAGGTAGAAAGTATTCCAGAAGCTGTACTTAGTGAGTGGGATAAAATGAAAATGGAGTTTAAAAATAGGGTAGAAGTAAAAGAAAATGAGATCTGGTATCTGGCAAGGTAGTGAAGAGGAATTTAAAGTATTTTATATTTTTTTAAACATTACCACAAGTTTTCTAAGGATTACAATAAGTAGTTATGGGAATGTGGTTCAATTTTTAGATGTAAAGTCTAGAATTATTAAACTGTCATTTTCATTGTACAATATTTGGAAAAAATACCTTTTGTCAACAATTATTTGTTTTTTAAAAGCCAGTACCCTTATTACATGAAAATGAATGTAATCAGAGGTCTTAGGATAACTAGATTAACAAATGCAGTTTTTGTATTTGAGTTAGAGGCACCCTAGTTAAGGCATCTATTTTTTACAGAGGATACCAAGAGAAATTATTAAATGATATTACTTCTGATGTTAGATCTAACAGAATTACTAAGTTTGTATCAATTTTGTCGCAGGGATATCAGTGTTCTGATAGAAATGAAGTTAGGCAAGGCTGTTTTGGTAGAGCCTTTCCACTGGTAATTTCTATGGATGCAATTGGCATAAAAAAATAAGTTTCAGTAATTGGAAGATAATAATGGGAAATAAGGATCTTACAAAGATGCTTAGTATAAACCTTGATTTACTTATAAAAGAACACAAAATATTAATTCAATTGTTGAAAATGGAAAAAGAAATTCAGTGGATTTTACTAAAATTATTGGAGCATTTCAGTGTCAAGAATGTAAATTTTGCAGATATATAAATGAAGGTTATGGCATTATTATTAAACATCTGGATCAGGAGTAGATGATATTCTAGTGGAAAGTTTGGAAGATAGGAGGGGAAAAATGATAAAGATCTGGAAGCTTTTGTTTAACAGTAATTTAAAAGAAGGGGAGGCAACAACATCCTGAGACAAACATGTGGTGCCTGTAATACCTAAAAATAGTAAACTAATCCAGCTTCATGTAGGCCCATTTCAATTTTAAACCATGATTATAGTCTTATGTCCATAATGATTAAAATGATGCAAAGATTATGTCAAAATTAATTGATAGACATGGTCCAATATGGTTTTGTGAAGGGGAGACAAACATTTGACAACATTAATAGAGCAATGATGATCCAGAGGGATTTTATAACTAGGCAATGGAAGCATTTGCATTTCCTGATATAATTATAAGGTTAATTAAAATGATATATGGGGGATTGGAGGCAAAAATCAAAGTGGGAGAGTTCCTCTCTGATAAGTTGTGTCTGAACAGAGGAAACAGGTAGGGTTTCCCCTCTTTCTCTTTTATTTGGGTTACATTTAGAACCATTGACAAAGAAAATAAAGGGCTCATAAATTCAAGGATACAACTGGTATTATTTCCAATAAATGTTGGCTTTATTTGGAGAAGATATTTTGTAGCTGATGGAACAAAAAAGGGACATCTCAGTGTTGTGGAATAGTCTGAGACAGTTTTCTTTTAGGATATAAAATTGATAAAATTAAAACAAATGCTATAGCTATAAACTATATATCCACACATGAACTGGTCCAGCAATACCAATATTATTCAAGACATGATAAAATGAAGTATTTTAGAGTAAGAATTAAAAAGGATTTGGTTATGGCAGCTAAGGATATGTGGGAAGAGACTAAACAAAAGATAATACAAAAACTAAGAAACTGGTAGCTGATGTCCTTGGATATGGATAGCAAGATGCAAGTAGTAAAAATATATTTTTTATTCCCTTTAGTTTTTATACACAGGTCAAGTATATTTTATCGATCAGGGGAGACGTTGTGGATAGTAATTACTAAAGAGTTAAAAGACTTTATTTGGGAAGGGAAGACAGCAAAATTCAAATGGGATACATCAATCCTCCCAGCAGAACAAGGAAGTTTAGGACTACCTGATTTGAAGGTATATGCTAGAGCTACACAGTTAAGGGTCTTATACATAACACATGCAGAAAGCTACAATTCAAAGTGGAAAGTGATGATACTGAATCGGGCGGGGGGGCAAGAAATAAGGAAAGAATGGGATTTTGGAAGCAGATCCTTAAGGAGAATAATAACAATCATACAGAATATTATATTATATTCATAAGGTAGCTAAAAAAATACTAGAACTAAGCCAACACGGGAATGGAGAAAGAAGATTTTACCAATAGGGATGCCTACAATTAGGCATGCAGGGAAAAAGACAGCACGGGGCTAGACTTTACTGCAGGAATCAGTGGAATGAAGGTATTGGGAACAAATAATTAGTGAAACAAAGGCAATAAAATAGGAAGAGGGCAAGAAGACATTTGGATCACAACTTAGTGATTGCCTTTCCTATCAGAGATTGATATCAAAGTATAGGCAAGGACAAGGGGATAGGGGAATCCTAAATGAAAGACCTGCAGTGGCTGACTTTTTAGTTGAATCTAGAACAGAAGCTGCTGTTAAAAAAGAAATAATTAGTAGTGCATATAAAATATTGCATGGTAACTATAGGCATGAATCAGAAAGGATTAGAAATGATGGGGAAGAGAGATTAGATATGCAGTTCATGAAGAAACAACAGGAGGACATATGTATGCCTCCAAAATATGCAACAAAATGTGGTATATTTAGGATTTTTGCCTAGAAGTGTTTGCATAGATACTTTTGTACCACAAGCAGACTCCAAACAGTTTTTCCTCCAATACATGACAAATGTTGAAGGTGTCATGTGAAAGAAAGAGGCAACTGGCAACATATGCTTTTGGAGTGCAATAAGTTTGCAGACTTTAAAAATTCCCTGCAGAGTACTCTTTCAGGAATACTAGGCATGCAAATGAGTTTAACTAAGGAGATTATTTTTTTGAGATGGATATGGGATCTGAATTACCTAGACATAGTAATGCCTTGTTCAATTTAATTCTGCTGACTGTCAAAAAAGCTTTTACTAGAAGGAAACCAAAATCTAAACCAGCTATACCTCAAATAGTGAGCATTGTAATAAAGATAAAAAACATGAAGTGGGATCTTTAGAAACAGGTAGGAGTAAATTACATAGAAAAAAAATGGAAATCATGGGCATACATGCAGAAAATAAATTGGAGGAGGAATGAGGTTTAAGCGAAGGCAGGAATTGAATAATGCATGTAATATTGCCTAGATTATAAAATATATAGCAATATATGTGATGTATAATGTTTGTAAATGTGAGCTTTCTGATATAGTTTAATTACATTTGTATAAATGTAAGTTAGACTATGTCATAAGTGATAATTCAATAAATATGTTTTTTTTAAAAAAAGGACTGCATTTCTCTTATGACTAATCCTTCCTTTATGCCTAATGTAGTTTATGACTTCTGTTTAAACCACACTATTAGTCTTCCATCCTTTTTCCTCCGACCATAAAATAGGAGTGAGAGGACACTTCATTCTTTGCTTTTCTTAGATTTTACCATGGTAAGATTAAAATATTAGAAAATCTGAACAACTTTTTGTTTCTTTTCACAATAAGAAGCTTGGTTTGCCAGTCTGCAAGCAAACTACCCAAGGCCATTTCTTTTTGTTATTTGTGTTATGGGAAACAGCTTAATTCATCTTTTAGAGCCCATCTTCCTAAGCAGTAGCTATGATGAAGTGTCTTTTTTTCTAGGGTTAAATACTGGATTCATTCACGAAACAGCCACACTTTTATTAGACATTATAAACTGTATGTGTTTTCTAGGGCCAGAGCAGGGTTTGCCAGGTCCATTTTTAAAGGCATGTTGGAATTGTCCTCAGTTCCTTCTTCCTCTCCCCTCTCCCTTTACTAGCTCTAGCACTCTCCTTTTTGAAAGGAATATCGCAACAGTGAACTTGGAAGGACATAGTACAGTTTTATAAAAACGTAGCATAACAGTAGATATTTTTCTAATCACTGTTGCAGTATTCCATCCCTCTCTCCTTCCCCCTTTTGTTCTTTGCAGTATTCCATTCCGCCCTCCTTTCCTCTTTTTGTTCTGGCTGAGGGGCATCCTTTTTTTTTTCCTTTTCTTAAAGAACTTGTACATATGTATACAGTTACCTATAGTTCTGTTCCTTTTTTTCTTCTGAATCATGCAAGTTCAGAGGTCTTAGTGTACATCTGTCCCTTATGTACCTTCTGCCTTTGAGCTTAGGTTATACACCAGACATATGATGCATGGAAAGGCTCAGACTTTGGTATGCTGGTCAGACTTATGGATACCCCTGTTGTAAGGAATACTGTAACAGTGATCAGTAAGACATCTACTGTTATGGCAAATTCTTATTTCATTTTGTGAACAAGAAATTTGGTTTACCTAAACACCTTAAATATAATTCCAGAACCACTGTATATGTGGCTACATGTGGTAGCTATAAGCTGTTTTATGAAGGTAACTGTCTAGAAAGCTGCCACAGAAAATTTTTGAACATAACTCTGCCCTCAAAATGAAACAAATAATGAAGGAAATGATCAGCTACTCCTTAGTCTTTGGTTCATCTAGGAAATACAAGATTGTGCAGTAGATTTAGTGCAACTCAGTCTAAAAGGAGGTATGTAGAAAGTTTGCTTACAAAGAAAGAGCTGTAATGGCATTTGAAAATGAATGCCTCTGTGGCTCCAGGCATAAAAAACAACAAAAAGAAAACTTTGGGATCATTAAATGTAATCATTAAACATTTACTTAAATGTAGATCTGTCTTAGGTTTTGAACAATTCTTTATAATAGCAAATATTATGTAAAACTTGACAATCTATGCGTACTGGGGATATTTCATGGTTTAGGTCATTTGGGCAGCTAAGTGGTGCAGAGGTTAATGTTGTCACCTCATAGCAAGAGGTTCTCCAGTTCTGCGATTCTCCAGTTGATTCTTGGCTGGAGTGCCTTCTGTTCGGGGGATGCATGTCCTCCCTGTATTCTCGTGGGTTTCCTACAGGTACTCCAGTTTCCTTCCATATTCCAAAGGCATGCATCTGAAGTGTTTCTCCCCAGGCCTCCACTGAAAATGGGCGTTCTCCCAGTTGGACTTTCCTGGTCAACAAATGTTAAACAAATAAATAAATACATAAATATACCTCCCTGTATTTAAAAAAATTATACATAATCCATATCATGTTATTTTTATCAAAGCTTTTGTAGATAATGTAACTGATATCAAGGATGTCTGAATAATGGAACTGTTGCTCACGAATGAAACAGATTGTAAATCATGAAACAATGCAAGTGATGTCCATGATGTCTGTATAATGGAGCTTTTCTTCCTGGGCCTCTGCTGAAAAGCAACACTACTCATTTAGACTTTCCCAATAAACAAATACTAATAAATAATTATTTTGCACATTGTGGTGTCCTTCTTATTATTATGGATATTACCAAATGCCACTAAAACTATACCCAAAATGTTAACAAAATGTTGACTGATTTTCAGTAATTATCCAATGTTATCTGATAGAGCTGCATATGACCTTGCCATGATTGTCTTCAGTTCTCTATGAAAAACTTATTTTCTTAATGGTTAGTACTCAACTACAGTTGTCTCGGCCCCCTTTAATAATACACGTTAACACCTATAGACATTTGGCAACCTTTATTAAATTCAAACTAAACCAATAACTTAATTCAAGAATGGTAACCGATAAATGTAACATGACACTCTTCTTAGAATTCATCAGGGCAGCGTACTCACTCAACCTGTCTGAATAAGCAGCGTTCATACCCACTCGCTTATTCTAATCAAGCAGCATCCTACAGCTCACTTGATCCCAAAACACAGTAACATCAACACCATCACAAGAGCGGAACAGAAGAGGACAATCCTGTTCCTCTTCTCTGCACTTCTCACCCCATAACACTTGAAAATCTAAGCAATTAATTAACATAGAAAAAAGGGAGGGTGGGTTGTAAACTCACACCAGATGTGACACTACTTCCCTCACTGCACCAGTTTAAAACCTAGACTTATCCCCAAATCTACCTCACTTCTTCTACTCCACCACAATTAACCCATTACCACCCAAGCCTAACTAACCTAACTCTTAACACTGCACTTAACTAATCCACCCTACCAAACTTCCCCCCAGCACACTTATTCTACCTAAGATGGGCCTGGACAAATTAGTTTGTCCCAAACCTCATTTGCAGCAGTACTACAAAAGTGCACATTTAGCAACATGTGACTGCATACATAAAACTGTATAACTGCTAAATCTGTGCATGTGGGGATACACTACATTTACCTGAAGAAAAGTTTCACTAAAAGCTTTTCCTATTAATGAAAATGTGTGAAACATATATTAAATTAGAAACAAATAAAAATAAAATATAAATTAAATAAAGAAAAGTAATTCAGCAACATACAAACACACAAGTGCACTGTTTGAAGTCTAAAAGGAGTTTGGGGATGAATGTCTTAGAGCACTAGTTAATTTGGGATTATTACAGAACTGTACAACACATAAGAACAGGCATGCACAATTTAAGATTCCATTTAACATGATCAAAAGGAATGGTTTTGTCACACAGCAAATTTCTAAACTTTCCTTCCATTTAAAACTAGACTTGACAATGGGATAGGGAATCATGAATCCAGCTTTAATATAAATAAGTCTGTGTACTTTGATGGCCCTCTGGCTTAAACACAGGTGCCAGTTACTATGGTGCTATGATACACACACACATACACACACACACACACACACACACACACACACACACACACACACACACACAAAGACACACACACGCACACACATTGAGGTTGGTGTTTAATGTCGTGGGAACAATCCTGTCTCCATGTATTCTCCAATAATTATAGTCAATTTAGGAATCACTGCATCTTGGAGAAAGTTAAGATTCTCTTTGGCTAAATGTCATTTCACACAGTTTCATTTAAATGACATCCACTTTTGTGAAGAGTCAGAATACCATTACTGTGTTCATTGCTGGTGATTACTGGTACTTCAGTAGCACATATTTAAACATATGTTTACAGCAAGGGCATGTAACGGAGGGTCAAAAAGTTATTTAGGTGTATAACTTTAAGCAAGCAGAATAATCTGTATATATTCAGTCATCTAAATAATCTGACAATTAAATAATGTTTCACCTCCTGTAATATAACTATATTAATGCACTATAATGTAAGATACAGGGCCATATTACAGTGGATTTTTAAATGGATTACAAAGCTCTCGGTAATTAATGAAGAAAGTCTGTTCAGACAGCAAACAAGACAAGTATCGGGATAAGTATTACAGCCAGAGAATGAAATTCAAATACTATGTTTTGAACTTAAGACGTATTTTTGTGGAGAAATCCAGACAGTGTCATGAGGGCAACAGCAAGAATTCAAAAGAAGTGAAATTAAGAGGACAGACTAGACGATATGCAAACTGAATGATAAATTCATAAAGGACAACAGCGATATGTAGATATAGACAGAAGGAGCCGGGAAAATAAAGTGTATCAAGTGTCTCTAAACACAAAATCTGATGTATGACTACATTGATTATTTCCGTCTTTCTACCTTCTGCTTCCTAGTTAAGCCTGTTCCATGCCATTTACTTACCGAACTGTGTGATGCTGAGAAAAGGTCATCTGAGGACGAATGCATTCAAGATTGCATGATAAATGAAAAACAGTGAAAATCTAAGGAAGATTATTTACAATTTGCAATTAAATGTTCACGTTTAGCAGTTTTACAAAATAAACTGGCTTTGCCACAGTTCAGTTCAAGAAAACATTTTATAATGAAAGATGTTTTGACTTTATTTTGAGATAAAGTATAACGACTGAATTCATGCATTCTGCTTGCATTTTTAGTAACAGATGATATATGATATTTCTTTTTGTATTTTACTAATTTATTAAATAGCTTATATCTATTTGGTACAAGGGTCTTTTCTGAGTGATGATCTAAGATTGCCCTCTGGTTAAGTGGTTTACTCAGAATCAGAATGAATGCAGTGAAATAATGAACTGATCCTGTTATATATTTTATAATAATCTTTTGTGATAGTCCTTTACCCCCACAAATGCATGGCCAGCATAGTTATTATTGCCAGATAAACAAACTGCATGGCACATTACAGCTAAGTGTTCTAGTAGTTTTTTTATAGCAGGGATACACCAGAATTTAATCTGACATCGGGTTCCTATTACCAGATCGAAAGACCGTAATCGCGAATACAAAAAGAGCGACATGTTTTGCACGAAAGACGGAATCGCCGAACATCCAAAACAGCGAAAATGTAAATGTCGAAGTGTAATTGTTGGCCCGTCTGCGGTATAGCTCCGTAAGGTAAGTGTGCGATAGGATTTTAGGGTTAGGATGTGGGTTAAGGTAAGTGAATAGATAGGTAATGTATGTAAGATTTAGTGCAGTGTTAGAAGTAGGGTTTTATTTAACTGTATGTATGTGTATTATTTATTGTTTTTGGGTGTATGTCTGTAGGGGAAGTGTGCGGTAGTTATGGACCTTAGGATTAGGGAGGGGTTAAGGATAGTGCATAGATAGTTGTGTATGTGGGGTTTAGTGTAGTGTTGGAAGTAGAGTTTTGTTAAATGTATGTATGTATGTGTATTATTTATTTTTTTGGGTGTATGTCTGTAGGGGACGTGTGCAGTAGTTACAGACCTTAGGGTTAGGGAGGGGTTAAGGATCGTGCATAGTTAGTTGTGTATGTGGGGTTTAGTGTAGGGTTATAAGTAGGGTTTTGGTGCTTCACTTTAGGTTAGAAGTAGGGTTTAGTTAGTGTATGTATGTGGTTTATTTATTTTGTTTGGGTAGGTACTTTGTAGCGGGTGGTGGGGTTGGCCGACTATGACAGTTCGTTGTTTTATTTTTCGCTGTTTAGTGCGTTCGGGATTTTTGCGGTTCGCGTTATAGGTGTCGACATTTAGGTATTCGCGTAAAGGGTTTTTCGATTTGGTAATATAGACCCCTGACATCATATAGCTCAATACATGGGGTGTTGTGAGATCTCTCATCCTTCCATGAATGGTTTTAAGAACTTTCACAACTTTATAGTTGTCTCTGTAGTGTTGTTCCTGCATTCTGTGCATGGTGGCTGTACATATTTGCATATCTGAAAGTGTGAAAACCATAGGGTGATCCTGCTATCCAAATCCATAGACATATTTCAGTCACAGTATCCCTATTGTTCCTAGTTTGAAATGAGTATAAGTTAAACATGTGAAATTTACATTTAGGCTGAGATAATTAGTTATACAGTCATCCCTCTGCACAAAGGTGGGCCATCTACAGACCCTGGAAACTACGGACTCATAAGTCTCACTAGTCTTATATGTAAAGCCATGGAATGAATCATCATGGAGATGATCAATAGAGAAATAGTAAATCTCCTGACACTGGACCCAACCCAGTTTGGTTTCGTCAAGGGCAAATCATGCCTACTCAACCTGGTGGACTTCTTTGAGAAGCTCACCAAAGCAAAGGATGAGGGCAAAATTGTTCACACTCCCTACCTTGACCTGGCCAAGGCATTTGACACAATACCCCACTCAGGCATTGTTGAAAAACTCAAGAGATTAGGTACAGACCCGTATGTCACCCAGTGGATAGCCAACTGGCTCACAAACAGGATTCAGGAAGTTAGAATTGGGGAGTCCACCTCTACAAAGATGCCAGTCACAAGTGGAGTCCCTCAGGGATCAGTCCTTGGACCACTTCTTTTTGGCATTTACTTCTCAGAAGTCAAGGCCAATGTCAGTTGTGGTCTCTGGCTAACTAAATTTGCAGATGATTGCAAATTAGGAACTGCCATTGAATCTCACACTGACACAAATGTTCTCCAGGAGAGGCTGACACAGACAAACAACTGGTGTCAGAGCCATGGACTAAAACTAAATGCTAAGAAATGCATAATAGTATCCTTTGGGAAGTCATCCACTCATGGTAACTATCTTATTGACAACACACCCCTTAGAGTTGACCCAGTCGTCAGAGACTTAGAGACTCACATAGGTAGTAATCTAGCCTTTGACCATCACATGTCGACAGTGGTGAGGAAATAGTTCTATGTTGGGCAATTTATAAACAAAGGTATGTCATCTAAGTCGAAGGAAGTCATTGTTCCATGGTATTCTGCATTCATCAGACCTATCCTTGAGCACAATGCCCCCTTTGGTATGTACCTAACCAGGCATATCCAACAATTGCAATGTCCACAAGGGTTCCTCACTAAAAGAATATAGGGCATAAGTAAAATGTCCTGTGCAGACCACCTCAAGGCCCTATCCCTGTATTCTGTCTCCTACAGGGTTTTGAGGGGAGATCTATGCCTGACATACAGGGCATTGTCAGACCCCACTCTGATAGACATCCTGCATATCCACAAAACAAACAGCATCAGAATTACCCATTCTAAAGACTTAAACCTTGCCTGTGATATAAATAGGACCTGCTGGAGAGATAGGTATGTATCCCAGAGACTACCCTGTCTATGGAACAGGCTCCTCATCTTTGTGAAGCAGAGACCCTCCCTAACCCAATTCAAGTGCAACTTAAACAATTGGATGTGAAACTGGAAATTCATCCCTGGTTTGGCACCTATGTCTCTAATGGACACAGGTAACCTGTAAATGGTTCTTCTCCCAGGCCCATACTTATGCTTATCAGGGGTATCAGAACTTGGCAGACATTTGGGATACATGGCTAGGCTTAAAAAGGGTCTTGTTGTTAGCCTAGTAAACACTTATGAACCTATGAACCTATATATCCGTCCTTTTGATGAGATGTTAAAATAAAGTCCCAGCTGCTTGAGTAGGTAGTAGTACAGGTGGATGTAAAAGATGGCAAAGCACCTATTAAAAAGTGTGTGCAAGGGAGTATTTGTATAATCCACATGTGTTATTTATATAACAAACAGTATTTTGCAACAGTTTCTAGTATTTTTACGTGACATTGCAGTAATTAGAGTATTTCAATATTTATAATATTTTGATATATATAATACACAATTTACATGTACAGTGATATCATTCCATCTCAGTCCACAAAAATAAAAAAAAAAAATAATTTAATTCATCATCCCCCTCACACACAAACTTTTTACCACAACAAACATGTTATCAATTTTTAAATGTCCACAAGAGTCCATCTTTTATTAAACAAAACTTCTATTAATACTGAACACCAATGGCAAAGCACTTAAAACAAACAGACTGAACAGCAAAGGAATGCCTAAAAACTCGAATGACCACCACATGAGCCAGTAATATAGCTGAGTGCTTTCATTTGATTAATCACATGAACGTCTTCAGAACAGATGACAGATACAAACATAAGTTACTTAAATACTAAAAGCTGCTAAAAAATTATCCAATGAACATCAAATACTAATAAAATAATCAATGCAATTAATGAACGGACCAATAAAAAACACAATAATATCTATATATTCACATTAATAAATAACCCAATTCTTTAGCAAACACTTGATGTTAATGGTCCCATTTAAACCAGGAACACAGTCTGCCTTCAAAGACACCTGTGATTTTAACACTTTAATTTCCAAAGCGGTATTAAAATCAGCTTCAAATGGCCAGGTGTCAATAAAATCTAACACAAAAAAGTGAATTTCCTAAAATTAGTGCATTCACTCGCAGGTAAGGCATTAATAAAATCACTTTTTTTAATAGCCATCCGATGTTCATAAATCCTTTTGCATAAGGCCCTAATAGTTTTCTCCACATAATAACATTCACAGTCTGCACAAGTTGCTAAGTATACTATACCAGTGCTCTTACAGTTAAACCTCTTTTTACTATAAACTATCCTATTTGAAAGTTTGAAATACACACTCTGAGAAGAATTGATGAATCAACATAGCTTGCAATTGCAACAAGGGTAAGTCCCCATGGACCTCTAACCCCCAATGTTTTAACAGGTTCATTGAATTCCAGTAAAGACTTGATACTGGAAACTTTCTTATAAATAAATGATGGATGATCCCGTATTACCCACATCAAGTCACTATGGCCTAAAATGACTTTCCAATTATTGGCTAAAATGTTTTTAATATTATAAGAATCAACATATAATGGGGCAGGGAAAGCAAAATTATTGACCACATTTCCTGAACATGTTTTTTCATTATTCTTTTTAGAAACAAACCCACTAAATAAAATAGGGGGGACCTAGTGTGCCTTACCCCCAAAATTTCATCTCTAATTTATGTCAGTTAGCCTGTCGGGTAATGTCTGGAAATGAATATATCAATTAATTTATCAATTTCCATATGGAACAAGTTATCATCACTTATTAATCTGCTCAAATGAATAATCTGTCCATGAACTATATTAATCTTCATAAACATAAAATAAACCCAATGAGACCACCATGGCTGAAATTTCCAGTTTAATAAAAAATAGACTTCACAAACATAGGATGCATACTTTTAAAATGCAACAAAATTATTTGTATATGGGTCTTTGCAAAAACAAATGTGCTGCAAAAAGTTTGTTCATCAGTATTCATAGAAATACTGATGTCCAAAAAAGTATCAGCACTACTGAAAACAAATTTAATTCCTTCACTATTGGAATTAATATCATCCAAAAAATCAAGTAAATTATCCAAGGGCCTGGTTCAAATAAAAAAACAAATCATCAATGTATCTCCTGTAAAAGGAGGCATATTTGAAACCTTCTAATTTAGTAAGCGCTGTTGTTTCCCACCAGCAGAAAATCAAAATGGCAAAAGCTGGTGCCAGATTGGCACCCATTGCCACACCATTTCTCTGTTGGTAAATCTTCCTATCAAAGATAAAAAAAGTACATTTTTCAACACAAGATCTAATAATAGACAAATAGTATGAATGTTAATCTGTCCAAAATCAGTATAATGACTCAAATAATCTCTGACAAACTTGGTACCCATCTCTTGATTAATGGAAGTATGCAATAAAATAATGTCCACTGTTGCTAACATAGATTCAAAGCCAGTAAAAACATAATTTTTAAGCAAATTCAAAAACTCCCAAGAATTTTTCAAAAAATAATCTGTATGTAGGCTAAGGGGATTCAACAAAATGCCCAAATAATGAGTTAAAGTCACAGTTTTGCCTCACTTGGCTGATACTATTGGTCTAAATGGAGGATTCTCAACAACTTTATGAATTTTGCTATTCAGAAAAAAATTGTAGATTTCCCATATCACTCAAAATATTTTTTTATCAAATTTTACATCAATATTTTAGATATACATTTATGACTCACATAATCAAATACCTTGCTTATGTCTCCCACCGTTAACTTGGCACCACTCCCTCCATATAGTATGTCATCTACTACCTCCTTTACCACAATTAATAATTCATTACTTTTTTAACCTTTCAGTCCATACATATTGGGTAACACTACTTCATGCATAACCTTCTCAAACCTTCTTTGTAATATTTTCATTAATATTTTATAGTTTGCATTATTCAATTTAATTGCCCTCAGGTTTTTATATCATTTTTTCTTCTTTTTTCCATATAAACCTTATAACAGCTTCACATATACTACTTTCCTGCACCCCATTTTTAAACTATTCATTCAATGTTTTTACAAAATTCTCTGTTGGCCATTACATTTTTTGTATACATCAAAACTTATACCATCCTTTGCCTTCCTTCTCTGGTGATGAGCCCTCATTTACTAGCTTAATCACACTATCTGATCCATGCAAAGTAATCTTACTTTGCAAAATTTCAGTTGGTTCTTTAAAACAAAATTCTTCACATAGCATATGTTATTACCTTCAGCAGTGTTTTCTCTGTAAACATCCTTGACATAAACTTTCATGACATCCATAATATCTTTTTAATTGTACTTTATTTCCCCTTTCTAATCTTTCAGTTCCCTTATCATACATTCATTCTATTTAACCAGTTTGCCATGCATGTAGATACTTTTTCCTTCTTCCTCTAAGAGCATATTTTTGTTTATACAACAATTCCTTATATTTCCTTTTATTCTTCTCAGAAATCCCCCTTTCTTAAAAAAAAAAAAAAAAAATATATATATATATATATATATATATATATTAGTTTCTTCTGAACTACTTAACATGCTTCCTGTCATCTTTTCTTACATTTTTCTCTTCTTTCCTTAGCTGCAGTTCCACTTGTAAGATTTATATTTCTGTAATTTTCTTTAAATATAATCCACCACTCTGTCTAGGTCTTACAAAAAGCTGTCATAGTACAATGTTCCTTTCAAACCTGACCAGTTTTGTGATTCATTTCATATGAGTGCAATACCTTTCTTGATAGTCTTGTTATACCTTTCCTTCTTTTGTAATTATAATAATCTCATTTTCTTCCACTTCAATCCAAATTCACAAAGTATCCAAAACATGTGCGACCAGAACACCGCTGTCTTTTTCTGTAAAGTGTTCAACCATCAAAAAATAGTCCTTATTTTCAATAATCCTCTTGTATATGAAAAAATGTCTAGTATTCCATTGTCTTAAGACTCCCCTTTCCATCAGCTCACGCGTTTTTAACATAATGATTCATTTATTTTATTATTCCTCAAATCACAGTTAAGATCTCTCATTATAATAATGTTAGTGTTAACCATAACATAAGGTATTATGTTTTTCAAGTAATTCTTCCTTTCCTTAACATCAGTGCATGCATATACCACTATTAGTCTGAATACATTGCTTACCCATTTTATATCTACAACAGTTATTCTTCCAGCATAAACAATGTGAATATCTAATATTTTTGCTCTGCCATTAAACAAAATGTTACTCCTGAACATTGTATATCTCCTAAATTACAAACAATTTTGTGTCCCCATACTTTTTCAGATTGCATTTTGTCTTTGAGAGGTTTAAACCTTGTGTCTTGTAAACAGGTGATAGCTGCACATAAACCTGAACAACATTCTAACATTGATAATCTTCTAAACTTATTTACAAAAGTTTTGACATTAATCAAGGCTACCTAACATTATTCCTTTCCTTTTTTTAACCTTTTGGGGTATATTTCTAAATTTTTGTTTCCTTACTTTTATACTTTGTCCTATAGTATTTTCCTTGCTGGCATAACCAGTCCCACCACTACCCCTTCTTCCTGATCTAATTGTTCTCTTAATACTTGCCCAAACATGTTACATGTCTTAATTTCAACTTTCTGTAAACCTATATGTATATCATTTTCCTGAACAAAATTACCCTCACCTTCTTCATTGAAATCCTCTTGGTTGTCCACCCTTATTCATTCAATATTTGTATAATTCACTTTTTTGATAACTTCTACATTTTCATCTTGTACTATTGCACTTTCTTTTTGTACACAGTCAAACCAAAAATGTCCTTCTTCCCCACAAACCCTGCATTCATTTTTGCATTTATTCATTATATGACCTACCTCTCCACAATGGATGCACTTAAGCACTTTGCAGTCTTGAATTAAATGTTTCATGCTCCCACAAAAAATTAACAGGATTTCAGTTGGTCTTGGTACCTTAAAGTACCTCTAATACCTTCCACACATATCAAACTTGGTAAATGTTGCAAAACTTGCCACTTTACATTTAACACAACATTCATTTTCCAACCACAATTCTATATATCTCTCATCTGTTGTTTTCTTAATATTTTCAATTTATCACTTTATTAAACATTTCTTTAATTCTTCTTGTTGTGTAACATCATTTCTGAACTGCACAAACACATACTTTTTAAATATAGACTTTGATCACAAAAATATAAGTTTTCCGTGGATAAATGTCTTTTTTCTTTTTGCATTCATTTAAGAATTTATGCAGCAAAAATTTATTTTCAAATGTAATGTCATAGAAGGTCTCTTTACTTAAATGAATAAAAGACCTTATATCTCTTACAGAAAGCCCTAATGGCAATACTAAATTGTCTCAAACAAAATATTGTGCTACAGCAGCACCATTTATAGTTCTTGGTCTCACGGTGTTCCTTTTTTAATAAAGACAAGTATTTCCTGTATCTATTTCTTGCCACTTGTTACCATTAACCACTTCTGAAAAAGTTTTACTTGTACTCTGAAATGATTTAATCTCTGCGAATAATGTTAACAAAAACTTGTTCTTTCTGTTCCTCATCCTCAATAAATACACGATCTGCCATCTCATCCCATGATACAGCAGACTCATCTCCTGGTTCCCACTTGTCAAACAATTCCAGCTTTTTGCATTCGGCATTTCATCTTCGTCCAGAACTGCTATTGCAATGCTTCCCTGTACATAATTAGTTTGAGTAGAAGCTAAATGCTGCTTATCTGTGTCATCTACTACAGTAGAATCAACTTCTGATGTCTCCACAATGACATCCGTTATCTTATCCATCAGGATTCCCTCTGTTCCGCATCCTTCTCCATATTTCCAAATGATTTCACACGGCTCCTCTCCATGCTACTACTTTTGCCTCCATCTTGGAGTTCATCCAAGCACTAGTGACAACCCTCTGGCAGGATCTAGTGCTTGAAAAGAGTTGGAGAAGTCCCCAGTGCTCTGGTCAATTTCCCTAGTAGAGTAGATACCACCTTGGGCCCCTCCCCCAATAAAATAGGGTATTAACCTAGGGGGGGGTGAGCCTGATCAACAAAGGATATATAAAATAAATAAAACATCCTTTTTGTTTCATGCCACTGCACTATTTCTAAGAGTTGTAAGTCCCTGAAGTGGGAATGCAAGAAACTGTCACTGTACTCCGTCTGGGTTGGATGAAAGTATTACAGAAAAGAAGGAGTATCTGCTTCTTCTTAGAAGGGATGTCTCTGGTAAAGTAGTCAAGCATTCTGTTAACAGCACTGGCTGCAGTGTGGTACTGATTGGAATACTTAACATTTAAAACAGCAAGCATCCCAAAGTGTTTTGCATTAATTCCTAGCACTATTGGGTAATTTTATATATATATATATATATATATATATATATATATATATATATATAACCGGTACTTTTTGCAGTAGATAACATCATTTATTTGTATTTGTTTTATTTACTTGTAAAGGTGGGTGAACTTGATCATATGAGCCTCTTTTTAGTAATGACCTATTACACATGACCTGACAATATAACTTGCTGTTTAATAAACAACACTTAACAAGCTCTGGCAGAGTCTCTCCTTAAACTATTTAACCTGAGTTTAACCACTAGCTCTGTCCCTGAGGTTTGGCACATGGCAGTAGTGATAGTGATGCCACTCCACAAAGGTGGCCCTACCACTGATCCTGGGAATTCTAGGCCCATCAGCCTGACAAGTATTATTTGCAAAGCCATGGGGTATGTTATAACTGATTTGATAAACTATGATATTAAAAAAAAATCTCATCAGGCTAGTCCCACAGGTGTTTGGCTTTGTTAAGGATAAATCCTGTCCAATCAGTCCAGTTAACTTCTCTGAAAGGCAACACAGACTGTCAACAGCAGTCACGCTGTCACAGTGTACCTCGACCAGGCCAAGGCATTTGTCATTCTCCCCCATGTTAGCCTAGTAAGTAAGCTTAATGCTTTACAAACAGAGCCCTTTACAGAGAGACAAAAAATTGGATAAAAGACAAAATTCACATGCTCTGGGTAGCAGATGTCTCACCAGTGAGTATGACAGGAACCAGTGGTGTCCCACAGAGCTCAGTGCTAGGACTTCTTCTTTTTGGCATTTGCTTTTCTGATCTTCAGGTTATGAACCAAAACCTCTGGCTAACCATGCTTGCATACAACTGTAAACTGGAAGTCATTGTCAAGTTCCTCACTGATGACAAAGCCTTTTATTAAGAACTTATATTGGTGTCAAGGGCACCCACAGGCAGGTGCAAGGGGGTGCACTTGCACCCCCCTGGAATCGGCTGGCCGAGAAATTAATTTTATTTTAATTTAAAAAAAATGTCTTTTTTTTTTTTTTTTTTTTTTTTAAAGAAAGGGAATTCCTGTTTAAGAACGCCCTTTGCATCCCCTTTTAGGCGCCGGAACCATAGGGCAAGGAGGAGGGAAGCACCCTCCCACTTTTACAGCTGCAAGACCTGACTCAATGTGCTGCACGCTACGTAATTTAAATCACAAAAGTGCGCGGAAAAAAAAACGATTGCATCAGTTCCTGGTAGTGGTAGCCAGCGCTCTCACTCATTGGGATTTTTGCCAAGATCTTGGGATTTTGGGGACTGATTTGGGGATTTTGCCAAGCAATCTTGGGATTTTTACTTGCTGATGCTGACAGACAGGTAAAATAGTGTTAAAAATGTCATAGAGATGATCTCGTAGGTTGTGATGACTCGTTATTTTTTTTTGGGCATTGTGTGTTTCTTGACCAACTACTGGGAAACCAATACCGGTTTGGAACTGTATTCCCTTCATGTTTTATGGATGGGGTACTTTTCCTCTAAAATTTTAGTGTGGTGGTTGTCATCTTGGGAGAACTTAGCCAGAGGCTGGGTGGGGAGGTCACTGAGCATATGTGACCAATCCACAAGACATTATTTCATTATGGAGAAAACACTATTCTGTAGTCGTAGACAGGTGTGTTTTGTTTGGTGTTCATACATTTATGGTGGTGAAAGGCAGCAGAGAAACTGTGTTTTATTGCTGGCTTCATCATTCAGCACCCCACCTCCTGCCTGCAGGTGTGGTGCACTTACCATTTAGGGAACAGAATCGAACATTTTGGTTGAAGTGTAATATGGATCATCTCGTGGGCTCTCACCAAAATATGTTCTAATTTAAAATGCTTTAATTGCAGGTAAAACTTCTTTTGGACCATTCATGTATTTTCTGTTACAGATATTTACTTATTTATTTTATTATTTGTTGATGGCGTAGTGCTCAACGAATTAGGGGCAGTCATTGACACATTTAAACCATTAGCACTAATAACTTGAAAATGTTGAGAAAATAAGAGAATGTGAATTAATACACATTTTCTGAAGAAAAAGATGCAACTTTGAGTAAAGTCCAGTATAGTAATTACCCATATCTAGTGATATCTAGTGCAAAGTCTCACATTTCCATAAAAGCCCCACTGTGGGCATTTGACTAGGTAATCTCCTGATTTCTGTTGCTTTAACTTGCTTAACTCCCAAGTTCACCATGCACTCTGTGCCGGATGTCATTATTAGTCAGGAGCTAACTAATGCAATGTATGTTACAGGAAGTGTGTGTCTGTCCAGATTTTCAGAGAATGTTCATATTTTTCCCTCATATGTTTGTCTGTTTCTCAAAATTGTGGTTTTCTGACAAATCATTGAAGACCAAAGTCAGAAAATGACAAACATTTGAGTTTCAGACTTCACATCCATCAGAAAATTCATGTTAATGTAAATCCTGTTATTCTATCTGTAGATCAGTGAGTGAGTGTGTATATTGAACCAAGTCAGTCACTGTAGTTAGCACATGCATCTGTATTCATCATAGGACTGTGCCAAAATGCCTACATTTCTCTGTTTAGTGCTTAGATTGCTTTTAACTGTTGGTATTTCGTACATTAGATATTTTTGTAGATATTTAGATGTTTTGATCTGTTGCCATGCACCCATATATATGTCGACTGATTTCTATCTCACATCTTGCTATTTTTTATGTGGATTTTTCTCACATTGATTCCTTAATTGTGCACATGCTAAAAATAAATATTTCATTTCTACAAAGGGAAAGGTGGGCTCCTGATTAAAAGTCATTGATGAGGTCTGCACCTGTCATCTGGGTTTGAATAACTGCACAAATATATATTTGTCCTGTGTGTCATCAAGAAGGTACTTTGTCAGAAGCAGGTGCAGATTCTAGCAATGTTCTTAGTTCATGACAGCAATATTTATAATCTGTTCCTATTTATTTTAGGCTTTGTCCAGCTTTCTTGCACTAAGAGGTTGAGGTGTGTGAGAGAGAGAGAGAGAGTGAAATGCCCTAGTTAGAGTTAGCAGGTGGATTTTATTTTCAAGTGCATTTTCAAGGAATTGTGAGCTTCAAGGTAAGAGAAATTTACTGCTGCTCATGCTAAGCCTACTTAAAATGTGCAACTGTTTTGTTTAGCAAATAGTATCACTATTGTGGTATAGAATTTTTAAAGCAGCACAGCAGGTAGCATACTTGCATCTTGATACAGAAGGCTATAGGATGTCCTTCGTGGTTCACTGTTGCAGTCATGACTGTAGGGTTCTTCCTGCCAGCAGCCACCCCCGATCGGCCAGAGTCCCAAAGTCTGGATCGGGCGTCAGCTGAGGTCACTTTTTATAACTTTTTTATAACTGCTTGTTATAATTGTCACAAACTCCAGCCTATCCTGAAATTGCCTTTATCTCTCTAAATTGTATATACTGCATATATCACAATTCTTCCAAAGATTGGTCTCTGTACAAGTTGCATATGATGATAATAATGTGTTGAATAAGCTTAAAGCTATGGAAAAAAAACTTGTGGCTCAGAAAAAAATAAGCTTATAAGAGATTGCAATGACTTTAAATCTAATCACATTTTCCAGTGGCCAAAGACAGAGTTCCAGATGACATCACTTCCTGTTAGTTCAGTAATGGCTCACAGAATGCCACAACCTGTAAGCAGCGAGAGTGTGAGGAATAATGCCACTAACTATGTGAATACAGTGAAATGTAGTGGGGCTGTGTCTGACTTAGACTCTTTTGAGTCAATGGAAGCAAATATTAACACTAATGCCTCGTCTAATGCAGTCGCTAATGCAGTTAGTGTTAATAATGATAGTGATAACAACACTAATAAATTGGTGTCAGCGACTGTAGTGGCTGAACGTCGAGAAAATACTTTTTGGCCACTCTTTTACAGTTACAGCAACCAGTTCAGGTGAGACTACGGTCGAGAGGTTGAAGCAAGAATTGCAATGAAATGGGAGGCAGAGAAAAGTCAAGGTCAAAGTCAGTGACACACTCCAAGGCAGGACCACTTACCAGGAGCAAGAAACAGCTGAGAACTTGATTATTGTGAAGTCTAATATTGTGAATTTGTCTAGTTATACGCTTAGGAAAAGTGAGACTGATGTTTTAAGTATGGGTATGTCTTTTATACCATACTACCAAGCTAATATTAGTGAACTTCAAAATGAGCTAAGATTGTTTGTGAGAAACATTGATCTTAAACTTCTGTATAAGAACATGCCTGATAGTGAGATTCATGGGTTAAGGAAGCCTAGTACTTTTTTACCATTGAATACGCCGACAGTCAAAGCTTTCTATAATGTGTGCAAACAGCAAATCTACGATATGTATTTTCAGCATAATGTGGGGTCAAGATATTATAATTTGCAATTAAATGAACATACTGCAATGTCTGATCTTGTACATACTGAGAATATTGTTTTGAAACAAGCCGATAAAGGCTGTAAAATTGTAGTAATGGATGATGTGAAATATAATGGAGTGGATGTTTGATATGTTAATGCACGTTGACACATTTGAGCATATTGATAGAAGTTTTGCAAATATTGCTGTTAATATTGCACAAAAAGAGGGGGAGTATCAATATTCGTCAAAGATACCCACACCTCCAGGTTGGTGGCACAGCACGAAGCATCAGAGACTATCCATGTGCAACTATCAGTGGGTAAAACTGCCTTCCAGTTTATAGCCTGCTACAGACCACCCTCCCAAACCCAGGAACCCCACTCGGCCTTCCTGAGAACACTGGAAATTATGAAGGTCTCTCCAAACACCATTATATTGGGTGACTTCAACTACCCAAACATAGACTGGGAGCATTACTCTAGCTCCAACACCCTAGCCCAAAGGTTCCTAGAATTTATAAACTCAAATGCTATGGAACAACTTGTTACCACTCCCACAAGAGGGGAAAACATACTGGACCTGATCATCACCAACATGGGGACTCTATGCTCCAGACCAGAAGTGTATCCCTCACTGGTAAGATCAGACCATAAACTAATCTCACTGGATATTCACATCCCGACTCCACCCCTGCCCTGAAAACCACAGTGAAAAACTTCTCTAAAGCAAATTTCACACTCCTCAAAACCGAGGTGGAATCCTTCAAAGCCCCCGGGCCTGTGGAAAATACGGCCCAGACCGCAGAATCCTTTATAAAAGCATTCTATGAACACCTTCAGGAATGCATGGATCATGCAATCCCAAATAAAACCAAGACCCAATCCTCCAAAGGCAGACGTCCTGTCTGGTGGACCCCAGCCATAAACAAACTATACAAAAGAAGGAGGAAGCTACTACATGATAGAGCAAAATCCCAAAAAGGGAAGGCATTTCTGATCAGTATTAGCAAAAAACTACGGGCACTCATAAAATCGTCTAAGGCCAGCTTCGAGAGAAAAATTGCACAGGACACTAAGGACAATCACAAGGCTTTCTTTAGTTATGTTAGGAACCAGGGTGGGAATTCCCAGATATGCTCAGAATTAGTCCAAAATGACCAAAAATACACCAAACCCACAGACATTGCCAACATCCTAGCTGACAGGTTCAGCGCAAACTTCTCCCCCCCTCCCCATCAAAAGGGCAAATATCTATCCCAGCAGAGTGCTGCCCCCCTGACATCTCAGATGCTCAGGTAAGAGCTGCCCTCTCCAAAGCAAAAAACACAGCATCAATGGGACCAGATGGTGTCCCGGGCTGTGTCCTACATGAACTCCAAGAAGAGCTAAACCCAAACATAAAACTACTGTTCAATCTCAGCCTTACTACAGGATATGTGCCCAAAGAGTGGTGTACAGCAACAGTGGTCCCTCTCCACAAAGGTGGTGCCTCAACAGATCCTGGAAACTATTGCCCCATAAGCCTGACTAGCTTGGTCTGCAAAGCTATGGAAAGGATCATCATGGACCTCATAAATAAAGATATTGGGGACCTACAGACACTGGATCCTACCCAGTTTGGCTTTGTTAAGGGCAGATCCTGCCTCTTAAACTTGATTGATTTCTTTGAAACAGTCACCAAGGCCATTGACGAGGGGAAGGTGGTCCACACAGCCTACCTGGACCTCGCAAAAGCCTTCGATACAATACCCCACTCGGGCATTATAGATAAGCTCACCAGCTTAAATATAAACCCCTATATCACTAGATGGGTTGCAAACTGGCTCAAGGACAGAACCCACATGGTTAGAATTGCTGGAGCCATATCAGACTCCAAACCAGTAACAAGTGGTGTCCCACAAGGCTCAGTCCTGGGACCTCTCTTGTTCGGTATATATTTCTCGGAGGTACAGGCCAACATGGAAGGACTGTGGCTGACCAAGTTCACAGATGACTGCAAACTGGGCACCATAATTGACTCTCCAGCCGACACAAGCATCCTCCAAAAGGGCCTCGTAGAAACAGACAACTGGTGCCAGAGCCATGGCCTCAAGCTAAACACCAAAAAGTGTATAGTCATCCCCTTTGGCAAAAACAAAGTGCCCACAAATTACCACATAGGTGGTAATCCATTAAGTACAGAAGAAGTAATTAGGGACCTGGGGACCCAAATTGATAGCAATCTCTCATTTGACAACCACGTGGCCAAAGTGGTTAGAAAAACATTTTATATAGCCCACCTAATCATGAAGGATTTCACATCTAGATCAGGGGAGGTCATCGTGCCTCTTTAATCATCCCTCATCAGGCCCATAATTGAGTACAATGCCCCTTTTGGGATGTACCTTACCAGACACCTGCAGCAACTGGAAAGACCCCAAAAGTACCTCACCAAGAGGATCAAAGGGCTCAAACAGATGCCATATGCTGCCCGGTTAAAGAAACTCCAGCTCTACTCAGTGGCATACCGCCTGCTCAGAGGTGATCTGTGCCTGACGTATAAAGCCATGTCCAACCCGGAATTAATGGACATGCTGCACCTCAGAAAATCCAAATCCCATCGAGCTACGCGCTCGAGAGACTTGAACCTCAGCACTGAAATAAATAGGACATGCTGGAGGGACAGATTCATAACCCAGTGGGTCCCTTCACTCTGGAATAAAATCCCAGTCCAGGTTAGGCAGAGTCCCTCATTGACTCTCTTCAAGAGGAATTTTGATGAGTGGATGGGAGATCGTAGGTTTACCCCGGGTATCACTTCTGTGTCTGTCACTGTTAGACAGAGGCACAGTATACTAACCTCAAAAAAGGGCATAGCAAAATTAATTTAAAATGGGTGGCGAAAGCCAAACACACTCTGGCTAGGCTTATAAATGCCCTAGGGCAGATAGCCTAGTATGAACCTATGAATAGGGATAGGGTTAAATGATTTTTTTATGATTTCCTGATGGATGGTTCTATAACACAGGAAGTGTATAATTATCTGTATAATGCTAATCCAGTGGTACCCCTAATGTATGGATTGCCTACAATCCATAAAGATCTTAGATCACTCCCATGAGACCTATTGTTTCAGGGGGTAAATGGATTACTGCTGCTATATCCAAATATTTGGAGAACCAACTTTCACCCATGTTAAAATTCAGTTTGAGTTTTATAAAAGATACATGAGACTTCTTGGGTAGTCTCAAAAGTTGGGTTAATGGTAATAGTATTGATGGAGTTATGATGGTTACTATGGATATAAAATCATTGTTTACAGTTATGCCAAATCAGTTTGGTTTAGAAGCTCTGAGAGAGTTTCTACATAACCATAGTACTTTCTCCAATAGTAAAATAGAATTATTGTGCTTAATGATGGATGTAGTACTTAACAACAATATATTTATGTTTAATAACCAGTATTTCCACCAATGACTGGGGGTTGCCATGGGCACCCCAGTAGCCAACACATATGACAACTTAGTATTGGCTAGATGGGAAGAGATTAATATCTTTCATGCTGATGGCACATTTAAGAACACACATCTACTGCTCTTTAAAAGATTTGTGGATGATGTGTTCCTTTCGTGGAATAGTGATGTTAATAATCATAGAGACTTTGTTGATGTTTTACATCTTAGTGCAGATTTTTTTAGTGTTTGATGTTAATTTGTCATACAAACGTATCCATTTTTAGATGTTAACATTAGAGTTAGTGCTAATAGATATTAGACAAAAATTTACAGGAAAGATGTTCAAGCTACAATATTCCTTCACTATAATAGTATGCATCCAAGACACATATACAGGGGTATGTTAAAAAGCCTATTTATAAGAGCAAGTCATTTAAATACTGAGGAAGGGAATTTTATAGAAGAGTTAGGTATGATAGCTAATGACTTTCAGAGTAGGGCATTTTTCGGATGCATTGATTAATAGTGAAAATAATCTAGTAACTGATGAGAGATCAACTTTATTACAACCTTATATGCTTTCAAATAATAACCCTTCTATGACTAGAAGAAGAGATCATTGTTTGGGTTATATGCTGAAATATAATAGTCGTACGGCTATGGTTAAGAATATTATTATGTAAGAACTGAACCATTTTATGGTCAAATCCAAACATTAGTACTATAGTTGGGGAGCAACCTAAATTTATATATAAAAGAGAAAGGAATCTTAAACAAATCGTGTGCAATAAAGACAGGAGGAAAACCTTTGTTGGAAATAAGAATTTTCATAGATATGGGACAGTACAATGCCATAATTGTGTTTATTGCAGTGATGTAAATACTTACATTAATTTTATACATCCTATTACAAAGAAAAAATTTGAAATAAGGGCATCTGGTACATGTTATACTGAGAACATAGTATATATTGTTAATTGTATGGGGTGTTAAAGTTTTTATATAGGGAAAACGAACATGAAGTTTATGGAAAGATTTGGAGCTCATCTCTCAGATATTCATAGGTCTGTAGAAATTAATGTACTGTTCAAACATATAATGACTAAAGGAAGGCAGCATAGGTTTAAGCTTAGAATTTTGCAAAATGTGTTTGTTAATATACGTGGGGGTGACATTATTAATACTACAGAGTTAGCTGAGTATAGGTGGATGAATTACTTTAGGTCAGATACACCACCAGATCTGAACTCAGCAAATACTATTAAACCAGTTTTGAGAGCTAAACAGGATATATTATAATATTTATAATGCATGTATTATGTTATATATGATTTTAAATGTTTTTAAATATTTTTAATACTTTAGATGTATATTTCTTGTTAAGTATCATCACATATTTAATCTCTGTATAATTATTGGCTGGTTAGATATTTAAATATGGATCAGTTATACTATGAGTTTATGCACTGAAAAAAAAGCCTGTGTCTCCAAAGCTTTGCTGTGTGTTATCCTGTGTGTTATCCTCATTAAATTTTGCAAACGTTAGAACTGTGGTTGCTTTTCGTCTTCTACAAGTTGCATATGACTCAGACTTTATTATTATGTATTTACACTGTTATCCATTTTCATGACAGAGAATGCATCTTGAATGTATTCTATATAGTTTACATATTATTATGTATTGCTTCTTTGAATCCGGCAGTTTAATACAGAACATTAAGGGTATAGATAGCTAGTGAAATTCATTTCAGCCCTGGGTTTGTTTCCCTCATTTTCCATTTGTCTACTCTGTAACTGCTTAAGCAGACCATACTCCTAGGCTGCCACTGATAATGAGCCTTGGTCAAATTGGACAACCTGGTTAACAAGACAGAACAAAACAATACCTGTATTGTGACACTGGCCTGGGTTGTGCCTCAAAAGGTTAGTGCAAATGTCTACCTAAATAAACAAACCATAAAACGTACAATGAGATTTTCGATTTCTTGTAAAAATGTTCTTTCTGTTATGTGGATGGTAAATTACCACCTTAGATATCAAGAACATTAATTGTTAATTGTATTTAAGAGGCCTGTATGATTGCCATGTTTTAATAGCCCCATTTTATGTGTGACCAAATCAACAGAAAGTGACAGACAGGTGCATTGAGTGGGTTGGACTGGTGGTATTCATTACTTGGTTGTTGTGTCTTTCGACTTTTCCCGGTTAGGAGTCGCCACAGCGGAACTCTGGTCAGCTAATGATTGGCAGTAGATTTTTACGTGCCGAGTTGCCAGCCCTGACGCACAACCTTCAACGAAGGTACGCCCATTCACGCATATCTTCACACAGAAGACGCTCTAGCTGAGAATCGAACAGGACAACGTCTTACTGTGAGGTGACAACGTATTCATTACTTGGTAGTAAGAGATAAATAAACTGAATGAATGAATACTTAAATAAATAAATAAATAACAATTGTTACCTAGGCAACCCCAGTGGACGCACAGCTCCTTTTTAGGGATGCCACAACAGTAAGATCTGGTTAAGTGACTTGCTCAGAGTCGGTGACTGGAAACTGTGGGAAGCAAACCAGGATTATTGCAGCACCTACATCTAGCCGCACATAGTGCCTGACAAAAGTTAACCTGTTAACCTATTGTCTCCAAAATGCGTGACAAGTGCGTAAATTTTAAAAATGTCATCAAACTTGACAAGTGCGTAAATTTGAAAAATGTCATCAAACTTAATGCATAATACACTGGGGTATAGTGCACAGTATTGCTATTTTGCAATGCAGCCACAATTATTACAAATTTATGCATCCCACTTTTGTTTTACCAGGGTGGTGGAGCCTGTTTTCTTCCTAGAAAAGGTTGGATTTTAAGTGGTAAAATACTAACCTCACTGATAATATATGCATACCTTTCTACTAACCCTGATTTTGCAGAGCTTCCCTTCCGCACATATCTGCTCTGTCCCACCTATTTTTTTTTTTTTTGGGGGGGGGGGGGGGGGATTTTCTGGTAAATCACTGAGGATTATAATCAATCAGCACTGACAGACGTTAGAGTTCCATACTTCATAACATGCATTTGGAAGCAAATTATGTTGTTTTATTAACACTTTGATTAAATTAGAGTAATAGCTAAAAATATCCATGATTTTGAATCCTTTACACCTCATTATATTTGGCCAAAGTTCTTGAGCAAAGAAGTTTAGAGGTTTGTGACAGCTGAGATGTTTGCGAAAGCAACCTAACGAAGATCTCCTTTCACATTGTAACGTCTTTATTTTTAACAAACGGGGTTGTTCGGTCCGCTGAATACTTCAGAAGTGCTGAATCCATAACATAGCATGTTTAGTTTCAAATAAACAAACAACATTGGTTTATTATGAGGACGTCGATAGTAAAGGAGCATAACATTGTAGTCCCCTATATCATATAATGTGTCTCTGTGCATGTTGGAGTCGAGGCTGGAGTCTTTTGAGTCTGATAAGAAAGATTACCATGAAGAAACCAGTTTTATTCATGGCCATAAGGCTAATTGTGCATTTTTACTTCGAGGTACCTCCAGAATGAACTGGCTTACCGGTGCATTGAGGCTCAACGCTTTATTTCAGCAGCTTCTTTGACTGCCCCTTGTGGTGGCTTCAGCAGACCAATAAAAAGGAAGATCGGGAATGCTGGGAATGCTAAGCTAGGACTGGCTGCTTGGAGTGGAGCTGAGGGAGAGACATTCTGGGGCAGAAGCCGAGGGTAGGCGTCCTTTGATAGCATTTTACATACAAGTCCGGTTAGCAGATTTATGGCAGTGATTATTGCCACTGTAAACTAGGTACCTGATACTTTGTGCTGCTTGATAAATGAAAAGCTCTAACACAAGCGATAGGCAAAGATTTTTGCAGGGTTGAGCAGTTTGAGGATGGACAGAATATTCATTCCCAGGTATGCATATTTCCTTTTGCCAATCATATATTTTGTTGCATTGTGTTTTCAAGTCATACAGTGTTCCGGAAAGGTGTTAGCCGGCCTAAAAGCTAATGAGTGACACATTGATCGTTCACAATGCTTTGTATTTGTAGTGAATAAATATTTTAAAACACATGTCACACACCGTGATTGTCTTTAATTCTTGCAGCACGAAATTATTTCACTGTATTTAAACTGTTCCGGGAATTGTGCTTTTAATAAATTGCACCTAGCATCTTTATGTGCTGTGTGTGCATGGAGGGTTGGACTGCAAGGTGCAGCACTTCTGAATGCATACAATTTTAGCATGTTATTGGTTGTTATGAATCCGTTAGACTTAAATTGGGTTTTGTTAGAGCGGATATGTGGCTCATAATTGAAAATGTGTCATTTTAAGGAGGTGTTATTTGAGAATGGGATTACACAAAGGTGTGGTTAAATGTTGCTTCTTACGCGCGGTGTCATTTTTTGTTTATATGTTTGTGGTGTTTCCCGGTGGGTGCGTTAATTTCAGAAAGACATACATAATGAAATTATTGATTTTAAGCAGCTGTCTGCTTAAGCTGGCTCTTGAATGCGGGCATATGCTCCCTCTGTCGAGCTTCATTGCGAAGAATTGACATTTCGTTTTGATTGACAGCATCTTTGGCCACTTAAAGTAATGGAAACCATAACCGGGCATTGCCATTCAGAGGTGGGGTTTCAGTACCGCCCCGTGCAGTGCAAAAGCAGAGCTTTTCTTTCTTTAACATCTTTTATCACTTTTTCTTGAGGTTACTGTGTCTGCTCTAGGACAGAATTGACCGAGACTTTTGCTGGCAAATCCTTGCATATTTAAGGACTGCAGAATTTGAACATGTTATCATTTCACTTTGTCTAAATAGCTGCATAAGATTTAAGACATGGCCCGTTCATGTTCTTGTTGAGAAAGTAATCATTTTGTGAATAAATTTACTTTACATGGTACTAATCATGCTAATAGCATATAGAAGCAGCAGTAATAATAATAATAACACAAACAATGTATGTCGTGTGACTGTGTGCCCAGTACTGGTAGTGTGTGTGTGTGTGTGTGTGTGTGTGTGTGTGTGTGTGTGTGTGTGTGTGTGTGTGTCCCTATGAAAGACACATTGCTGGATCCTCATTTTTAGTCTTTATGGTAAAGAGTTAAATACATCGGGACCATGATAGAAAATATACATGCCATTTTAGAGGCGGAAGGTAGGTAGGTACTGTCACCAGCAGTCCAGCTGGTGCAAGCATTGTACACCGAAGCGTTAGGTTGTTTTAGAGGGAATTTTTCCTGCAGTGCTTCTGAAAGTACCCACATAAATAGATTGTTTATAGTCGAGCTGGTTGGCAACAAAGGGTTAATATAGTATATGTTGAACAATGTATATCTGGGGAGTGAGATGCTTGCTGACTGTATACAAAAAATATCCACTGATACACCGGGGGGGGGGGGGGGCGATGTGTGTGTGTGAAAATTCCGTTAGGTGCACGTGCAGCATTTATATCCTAGCTATATTCTGTTGTGTTGTGCTTTACTTTCACTATGTCATTGCAAGCTCTGAGAATGTTTATTTCCTATTAACTTTCATTTGATTTGTTCTGACCAAGTAGTTTACAGTCAACAAAGTCATAATCGTGCCGTTCATTATTGATAACAACATGTCACAAACACTGTAGTTTATGACCCGAGGTAAAGCACACATTAGTTAGACCTCAATAATTGTGGTTGCAACCTGTCAGGGAATCAGCATATCTCTTAGGAAATCCAGAAATCATGCTCTCTGTTAGGAAAATGAGTTTTGCTGGTGAGTACTTGTCAGGTAATTTGAGTGCCTTGAGAATTAACATATTTCTGAAGTATATTTCCCAAAATGTTTATTATTTCACTTTGATTTTCTATTTGTATTTAAATTATTTTGTCAGAATAGTCTTCTGTTATGTTTTACGTGGAATTCTGGATAATGTAAAAGGTGACCATTAACAGGTAGTTAGACTAATCAATGAAAATAATAATTTTATTGGTACGTCTTTGGAGTTCTCAAACTTAGCTGTTATTTTTTTTTTATAAAAGTCAAACCACGGATCTGCTCTCCAGTTATGTTTTCTGTGGTTAAATTATGTATGCTTTTTATCTTTGGTATGAATAATATTGTAGCTATGAATACAACTTGGATTAAGGAAAAGTACAACACAACAGAATATAGCTGGATAGGATATAAATGCTGCAAGTGCACCTAACGGAAACAGTGTACACAAATTAGTTTTTTCCTTATTTCCTCAGTATGATTTTTAGACCTCATACGACCCAATGCTTATCTTGTATAATGGTTTCAACAAACATAGTTCTTATTGCTTAGAAAATGTACGCTACTGTAGCACCTTTCCTATTAATTTTAATTTGCCAAAACAGTATATTACAGATATATTTAACAGGTGCAGCATGTTTATACATTTGGCTATCTGTTGCATTGACACTATTGTTAACTGTTTCTTCAAAACTGTTGCTAGCACAATTATTAACTTTGAAGAGAGAAGGATGCACATTTACTTATTGAAGTGGGTGTGGGGGGAGTTTTGTTAGGTTATTGCCCCTTCCAAAGTTGACAGCCCTATAAATAATAGAGGACAGGCAGCATAGGTGTAAGGTGTAATAAGTAATAATCATGTTTTAAACAAGAAGTGGTAAAGTTGTACAGTTATCAAGAGCTCTTCAAGTCCTGCAGTTAAACCACAAATTTTATAATAGCTGTGTTAGGAATTTGTGCAAGCCCCACCTTTTTTTGAGGATACCAGATTTTGCCACATAAATCATCTGTTCCTCAAAAATGATTTATGATAGAATGTACACCAATAGGCTCACATAACTGTGCTTCACTACTGGATGCAAAGCACACTTTAATGCAGATATTTCATATTAGATTAGTTTTCTTAGTTAACAGTTTTGCCTTTTAAAATAAGTCATTGCTATGAGCTATTTCTGTGTAGCTGTTTTAAGCTTTGTACCCTATTTAGAAGTTTGGAGTTTGAAACTTATAGCTGCTTGTCCTGTTTCATGTTAGTTGAGTTTGTCTTTCAGTTGTTGCGGACTGGAATAGAATAGACGTGCTTCTGTTTATTTAATTGTATTTAATGAGATTTGTGAAATTCATAGTAAGTTCTGTAGCATTTATTATTTTTTGTGAATATTACCATGCTTTATTACTTGTGCATCTGAAGCAAATGTGCAGATTACTTTAAAACTCTTCAATTAGTTTGACAGGCTCCATAGTATGACTAATGACAGTTACTTTTGATAATGTTAACTAGAATCACAATATATTCCCATCAATAATGAGCGGCTGATTTTTGAAACAATAGTCTGAGAGACCAAATTAAATCTCAGCTGTTTCCTCATTAGCAAGAATGTCACCATTTTTGTCTTAAAATTGCTGTTTTACAGTCAGCTAGTATTAAAAAAACTGCAGCTGCAAAATATGGTTTATTTAACTCTGGTGTTTGAAATATCAACCAATGTATTCTTACTTGCTTCATTATGTCTGATATATGCTTAGTAAAGATACAAATTTCCACTGTGTTTTCAGCTTGAATTCATGAACTTAAACTTGTGGCTTCTGTTACATGGTTTGTTACGTGGTCTGTGCAGGTCCATAGTAAATCATTATGTTTCTCATTCTAATGACAAGAGTTCAAATATTTGGTTAGGACTGTACCAGTGAAACAGTTGTTTGTCACCTAAGCTGGATGCTTTTTGGCTTGCTTATTTTAAATGGGTTGTGCTGGGCTATACTTGGAGCTTGGTGTGACAAAACCTGGTTACCTTTCATTTAGTATTAGCTATGCTTGTTACTCATAATTTTTGGTAGACCTAGACAGGTGTAATACTGGCAAAATAAAAGTTTTCTGTATCTTCATTTGTCTGGTAATTGCATCTGGCATTTAAACTCTGCACTCCAATCATCACATATTTTTCCCTTTTACTGTATTCGGTTTCTGAATACAGGCTTTAGTGCAGATTTTTGCACTGTTAACATTAAGATGCACATTCTGTTACAATGTTTCATGAGTGTAATTTGTTCTACTACAATCTGCTGGTCAGATTATAATCTTGTGGATGATTATTTACCACTGCCCTCGGCTTCATTTCTTTCAACATGCTACATGTACAGTTCACTGCTCTCTTCACAACATTCAGGTTAAGACCTTTTAGTCCACAGAAATTCATAAAGTGTCATTTGTGTTGCCCTATCTTAGCCTACCTTAACCCACCATGATGTTTCACATGGTTGGACACGGTTGTTTTGCAGCAAAGCAAGAGATCTAGATTTGAGTTTCAACTATAACTTAATACGTGACTTTGACCAAACCTTTAATGTACTTTATACTGCCTTGCTGGTACCATGACTGAACAAGTTATTTTTGTCGTTCCTTAGACATTCTCTTGTAAAACTGAACAGATATACTGGCTTACAGTTGTATTTGTTTGTTAAATGCAAACCTAGGATATAGGGAGAGTTGTTTGTAAAAGAGATTTAACCAGAAAATATTTTGAAACATTCCATTGAAGCTGGAGTTTACAGTATGAGGCACATTTCCTACAAAAGGCAATGCCTTTAACGAACAAATTTACACATTGCTGAATAGAATAATGAATAACGTACAACAGAATTAATTGTTTCAGTAATGGTCTGAAAATTTGAATTTAGTGTTGCTCATGATTTTAATTATGTTTGGATTAGAGTATGGTGCTCTTTATTCTTGTTAAGCATGGGGTGTTATAAATAAAAGATTAGATTTGTCTTAAACTTTTTAACTCATTTTGTTTTGTCTTAACTTTTGTCTTTGGTGTATTGGAAATGGAACTGTGACCTGTGGTAGAATTACTTCCTCTTTTGCCACGTTCATTTATTTTACTGATAAAATTTTCATTCCTTTTCCTTGTGTTTAAAACTGTGACCTTTTTACGTAAAACTAATTTGTAATTTATAATTAAGGGACAGCCTTTACACAGCACTAATTTGTTTATGTAGCAATCTGAAACTTTAAAGAGTTACTCTTGAAATGTATTTTTAGCATTATGAATCTGTTTACAAAACTGTTACCATTACCACATATACAACAGGGTGTATTATTTGTTAGTCATGTTTGCTCGATAAGCTTGATATAGGATGCAGGATAACAAATATTGATGTGATTGAAACAAGTACTGTATCATTAAAAAGGATGTCAATGGGATATTCTTACTATATATATATATGTGTGTACACCCCCTCTCCAGCCACCCCCTGAAGTAATATCATCAAGCATAAACCCCCAACAAGTATCACTAGGGAGTATGTCCTAAGTGCAGTTTTGTAAGGCTAAGAACACTGCATCAATGGACCCTGATAATAACTCAGAATATCTCCTAAATAGTCTGAAGCATGACCTGTCTGGACCCCTGGACTCACTATTTAACCATAGCCTCCAGACAGGCATTGAGCCATGTGAATGAAAGACTAAAATGGTCACCCTTCTGCACAAGAACAGTCCACAAATGGACCCTGGGAACTACAAACCTTTAAATTTGACTAGTCTGATATGGAAAGAATTATCAAGGATCTGATTAATAATCACGTAAGAAACCTTCAGACACTGGACCCAACCCAGTTTGGCTTTGTCAGTGGCAAATCATCCTACTCAACCTGGTGGACTTCTTTGAGAAAGTCACCAAGGCAGTGGATAAGGGCAAAATGGTGCATGCTGCCTACCTTGACCTAGCTAAGGCACTTGATAAAATATCCCACTCGGGCATTGTAAACAACTCATGAAATTAGACATTAACCCTTATGCTATGTGCTGGAGAGCAAGCTGGATCTCAGATAGGACCCAGGAAATTAGGATAGAGGAGACCACCTTCACAAACAGGCTGGTCACTAGTGGAGTCCCTCAGGGCTCTGTGCTGGGCCCACTCCTTTCTGGCATTTACATCTTCAAAGTCAAAGCCAATGACAAAAGGCCTCTGGCTGTGGAATTCTGCAGTCATAGAATTGTTCCAAGATAGTAACGGTTTACAGGAAGGACTG
>NC_056740.1:115278061-115335561 GCF_019279795.1 Protopterus annectens | reverse complement strand
GTCAGAACTGGGATATCATTATCAATGCTGTAAACATCCAAACAAAAAATTCCAGAGAAACACAAACCCCCACAAAGGAGGACCACTCCAGGATGAATTGTTAATAATATTTAATAACACTTCTGGTACCTCGGCATTTCGCCTTCTCAGGGAATACTACAATAATACAACCCCATCCTTATATACAAACACCAGATACCAATTAATTAATTAAACAATCATTAGAAATAAAACACATACTATTCTATAGCAACTTTAAATATGTGCAAATATTAATAGATACATTAAATAAATAATAACCCTATGACTTAAATAGTTAAATCATTATCTAAATTCATGCCATTAGGAAATAATGTGTGGGAATTAATAATCATCCTACACTCAAGTCTATTAAGTTCCCTCTTAAAATTTCCCCTGTTTGCTTCAGGTCATGCCAGTACACTAAAGAACAGGCTGCTGCATAAACCCTTATGCTTGGACAAAAAATGGGCAGCTACTGGGCTCTGCAAGTTTGTCTCTAACATCACCCAAATGTTCCAAAACACGAACTTTCACTTTCCTAGTTGTTTGTCCTATATACCAACATGTGGGATGACATCCACAACCTATTATATAAATCACCCCACAGACATTACAGTTGTAAAATTTCCTAACTTTGTAAAACTTCCCATTAATTTTACAAACATGCAAATTCCTAACCCAGTTAAACACTGAACAACTCCCACAACAATAGGTACCCACTTTATTGACCACCACACCATAACTTCCACCTTGGGGGATTTTATGACTAAGTAACTCTTTAAGATTACTGTATCTCCCATATGAAAAAATAATACGTTTGGGAAAAAAAGAACCTATAGAATTGCCCTCACTAACAATCTCCCAAGCCTGCCTAACTATTCTTTCCAAGATGGGAGAAATTTCAGAGTACCTAGTGATGAAAAACAACCTTTCATCACCATCATCTTTCTCTGGTAATGCCCCCTTGATTCTCTTTGTAATCCTTTGCACCAACCTCCTGTCTCCCCCAAAACTCTTGCTCTTGCCCTTTGGAGAGTACTATCAGCATAACCACGAGCATGCAATCTAGCATATACCTCATGCAAAAATTTATCTTTAAACTTTAATTCAGAGGTATTGTTAAAAATCCTATTAAATTCCCCATCTAGCAAAGAGTCTATGAGGTGGGGGGGATGCATACTGGTAGCGTGCAAGAAATTATTAACAGTGGTGGGTTTTCTAAATGGTTTATGTTGAATCCTCCATCTAGCATTAACATAAAAAACTACATCCAAAAATGAAACACTGTGTTTATCAGTGCTCCAAGTAAACCTCAAATCATTGGGGATTATTGTTAAGTAAACACACAAAGTCCAAAAACTCCTCTTCCTTTCCCTTACAAATGAACACCAAATCATCTATGTATCTTTTATAATATACTACTATACTCAAAAAGTATTCTTTGGTTACCATAAGTTGTTTTTCAAAATCCCCCATGTATATAATGGTGTATGATGGGGAGAAGGCCGCCCCCATCGCTGTGTCCTTCTTTTGTAAAAAAAAAATCATTTTTCCATCTAAAATAATTGTGAGTTAAACAGAACTCAAGAAGGAGTAGCAAAAACAATGAATGAGGACCTTCCCCCAGCATTTTGGCCTTAGCTTCCCATCCCCATCTTGTGTCAGTATTAGTATACAAGGCATTCACATCCACAGTTGCCCAAAAATGCCCTTCTTTCCACTCCATATTACAAAGATCCTGACATATTTCCTGTGTGTTCTTAACATGGGAAGGAACCATGGTCAAATGCGTTTTAAGATGGAAATCTAAAAAAGTATTCACACG
The DNA here is from genome assembly GCF_019279795.1 of Protopterus annectens. Classification (NCBI taxonomy): domain Eukaryota; kingdom Metazoa; phylum Chordata; order Ceratodontiformes; family Protopteridae; genus Protopterus; species Protopterus annectens. The sequence goes on along the minus strand of NC_056740.1, from coordinate 115,333,715 downwards.
TTCCAAAAAAGATCCTACACCAGAAATAATAGGTCTACCTGGGGAATTAGAAAGATCTTTATGGACCTTAGAGATAGCATACATAGAAGGATGTTTAGGTGACTTAACAACCAACTTCTTAACATCACTGGATTAAAAAAAAAAACAGTCTTTCCCCACGTTCCAGTATTTCATTCAGTTCCTCAGAAAACATCTTGATAGGGTTATGTGGTAGTCTAACATAATAACCCTCCTCAGATAATATTCTCTGCACCATACCCTCATATTGGGATATGTTCATCATTACCCAGTTGCCCCCCTTATCAGCCAGTTTGAAAACTACCTTATCCAAATTGGACCGTAACTTCTGTAGAGCCTGCCATTCCTCTTTATTAAGGTTATAAGAACAGAAATTTTTTAAAAAATTACCAAAACTGTTCTCATCTTTGTTACAAATGAAATTCTCAAAGATGTTAATGGCACTGCTTAACTTGGGAGGCATAAAGGTGCTGTCGGAGGGTAAATCAGGAATATCAAGATGTCCATAACCTGTGCAAAACCCCCCATGTGCAATATTAGATTCAACAGAATCAGTTACATCCCCTTCACCAAATTCCACACACTGTCGAAATATTTCTTTATCATGAATACTTAAATCAAATAAATCCACCCCTTCATCATCAGAATATTCAGCATTACATGCCTTGCTACCTAGACATTCCTTTTTGCCATGAAAAAAAACACTTTTAAATTCAATTTACGGTAAATTTTCTAAAATGATGTCAGCTAGACACGGAACTCTGGTAGGGATAAATTTTGCACCTCTTAAAAGTACATTTTCCGCATGCACAGAAATTTTTAAGTCTGTCAAGTTAATAATTTTCAACTGCTGATTATCATCATGATAAGAAACATCACTACATAAATCCAACCATAAATCAGTGCACACATTGTCCATTAAACTGTCCTTACAGGACAGTTAAAGTCACAGGGCGGTTAAAGTCTGTTTTCAAAATGGCAGAATAAGGGGAACAAAGTCTTACTTCTGTTTGTTGTTCTATTTCCCTGTGCTCTCTTGGGCCACACTTGCTGCTGGACTGGCTGCTGACCTTGCATCAAATTTTAAGAGGGAACTTAATAGACTTGAGTGTAGGATGATTATTAATTACCACACATTATTTCCTAATGGCATGAAATTAGATAATAATTTAACTATTTAAGTCATAGGGTTATTATTTATTTAATGCATGTATTAATATTTGCACATATTTAAAGTTGTTATAAGGTAGTATGTGTTTAAATGTGGAATTTATGTATTTTTATGATTGTTTAATTGATAAATTGGTATCTGATGTTTGTATAAAAGGATGGGGTTGTTTTACTGTAGTATTCCCAGAGAAGGCGAAATGCCAAGGTACCAGAAGTGTTATTAAATATTAATAACAATTCATCCTGGAGCGGTCCTCCTTTGTGGGGGTTTGTGTTTCTTTGGTATCATTAGCAATGGCATGGTATCAGATAGTAAACGAAGGATGAAGGGCTAATAATGTTATCTAAAACACTTAAAGAAACACATGCAGGGAGAGTCATTTTGTCACATTGGCTGTTAGCCATTTTTGACTTTAGCAACTTGAGTCTGACATGGACTTAGGTCTCCAGAGATATTTTGTGGGAGATAAGACTGATTTCTAAGAAAGTAGCAATCCTTTCTAAGGGAAGAAAATGTGGATATTCTTAATGCATTTACTTTTCCAGGTGAAGACTAGAGGTTGCACATAATAACATTTCACATGGATCATGGGGGCACTGGATGCTTGGTGTTGTGATATCATGCATAATGTTACACATTCAGCAGGAAGAGACACATGTTTAGCTTGCAGTAAGTGGCAGTGGTACCCTTACCTATCACTATAGGAAGTGTAATCCATTTTAAGCCAAACTGTGCCTCTTTGCATGAAATCTTATTAAGTGCCATGTCAGCAATTTTTTTTTTCAGAGATAAAGCCTCTACCCTTAGAGGTCACAGAGGGGAATCCTAACATTGGTGAGTACTGCTGTGGGTGTTAAAGTAGCAGGAAAGAAACTTCAGATGCCAGCAAAAGAGCAGATGGACCTGAATGTAGGTTACGATGTAAAGCCTTAAGTAAATGGGCCATTTCATTTATCTGTTTAACAAGTAACAAGTAAAATAAACTAGTAATATAATAAAAAAAGAAATGCATGGCGCACAATGAGAGGTTAGCAGTACAATACAAGAAGGACTGATAACCAGTAAAATAATCAGAGTAGTAACTATCTCATGGGAAGGGAAATGTTTATACATAAGGTCATGATAATAGCATGATGGGTAAAGAAACCCATGTAAATAATAATCTATCATTCACTTTCACTGACAGCATTTCTTGTCATTTGTTACAGTGGTACTCCAAGCGGAAAATTTAACTCATTATTGCAGTATTGCTCTCCTGGGATCCTGTTACACTGTTAGATATTCAGTATGCCAGGAAGGAAATCTTCAGCAACAATCAGTCATTATTTTAAAATTCTTTGAGGAAAAATTGTTGGAATTCATTAAGTCTTGATTCATTGCATTTTACACCTGAGATGACAGTTACTCATCCTAAAAAAATCTAGCTAATGTATGCTTAGATTAGTTTCTACTGTCCACAGTGCAGGTATCGCGAGACCTTTGGCAGAAGGGAAGGAAATTATTCCATAACATCTAAAGGTTATTTCTGAATCGGTGTTAGTTGAGAACAAGTGTTAAGGTAAATTTAAGGAAATAAAAATGATGCTTGATCTCCTTACCGAGCACAGTAATGCACTAATAACATTATTAGATGATCTGGACAATAAATGTTACCATAATAACATGAGACCCCCCCCATGGTTTGTTTATACAAAATTGTATACCTAAAATATTGAACTTAACAGAAGCTCTGTTTGTTTTTTCTTATGGAAGAAGTTCATCTTTTCGTTGATTTTCAAAGTCACTAAGAAAAGTTCTGTGTCATTTTTGCCTTAGCGTTGAATTTACATTTACATATGTCAGACTATAGATTGTTACAAGCTTAACCAGTCACTGAAATTCAGAATTAAGCCATGTACATTGTATCAGTAAGGTAGAGACGTTAACCATTACGCTAACCATACAGATCATGATGTCTTGGACGGTTAGACATCTTGTGCTACGAACAGAGTTAAGTGCACCTCCAAGAGTGATTCATAATAGAAGGACAAGATTCAGTCAGGATTAGCATTGTAATTTAGTGACAATCCAGAGAAAATAATGTACTAAATATCTTGTGGAATAAGATGCACAACACAACTTTGAGTTGTCAGTTCAAGTTATTCTTGAATAATAAACCTACAGATTTTGTATAAAAATTAAGCATGGGTGTATATTCACAAAGAAAAGTGTGATGTTTCCATAGAACCAATGAAGTGGTTGGCTTTAAATGCAAAATGAAGCAGTTTGGTAGAAAATGGGTTTCGAATGTCTTTTGCACTGAAGTAAATCTTCCATCCATAAGTAGTGCTCTGTCTTTATCTGTGCTGTTTAGTTTACTGAGCTTGCTTGTATCTTTTATAAAAAAATGGCATAGCTTTTGTTCATTAGTTAGTAGTGATAATAGACTTACTGAAGTAGTTATTGTCAAATAGTAGTGTACTCACTAACAATCATAACAGTAAATTGTGTACATAAAACTTAACAGGAAATAGTTTTATTTTGTTTGCACATGAGATCAGTACTGATATGGATAGCAATTGTGCTGTTGTGTGCATTCCCGTACAATTCCTGTGCAATCTGATACCTTGAATCTGATGTTATGCTATACTTTTCATACACTGTTATTGTACACATCTAATATTCATACATGCGATTTTTGTGTAGTCTCAGATGGGCTTTAATAGAATTTATTTTTGCTTTTTTTACTTTCTAGATTGTATAGTATATTCTGATATAATTTAAAAGGAGAAAAAACTTTGAGGCAGCTTACACATTGCAATGGCAGTATTCTTTCAAACGTCTTGTCTTTTGTCTTTCTGTCAAATGTTTACTTTGCTTCACATATCATGCTATATTATGTTTATGGTGGTTAATTCCAGTTACCAAGTCTTTACTGGATGACAGTTTAACTAATTGACTTTTGCTGATGTTCAACCTGGTGATCATTGTTCGATATTCGGAATTATTAGAGTTGTTTCTATTTGCATGCTAGTAGGGATGTGCTCTGTGTGGTCTTTTCTCCAAGGTTATGTGGCCATGGTGTTGATATATTTTAAGTAAGGGTGTGTGGGTTCAGTGATGGGTTTACCCCCTTCAAAAATGCTTTTCTAGAGCTTTCATCAGATTGAAAATCTGGTCACTTTTTAATCTTGTTGAAGCTTCAGTGGCTTGTAACTCAGATGTAGTAGAAGTTTTTATGACTCATATTCTATGAGCTCTTTTATAATTAATACTTAGGATGTTTGCAGGTCTTCCCTCCTTTTGTTAACTTAGTAGCTGTAGTTATAGTAGATAGGTTGCTTGGTAATGAGTCTTTGGCATATCTGGTAGTGCTCACAGTTAGTTTGAGTTTGTCTATCTTCTTCGGAACACAATGACAGATACTATGAAGTATGATGCTTGGTTGGAAAAAAACAACTTACAGATGAAAAAAATAATGAGTTCAAATTTCTTACTGTGTGGTTTTTAGACTTGATTAAAATGTAATATTGTTTTCACTTAATCATCTCACCCTGGCAGTCTCTGGGATGGTGAGAAAATAGTCAACATAGTACACTGTACAGCCGTTATATTTTGGCTAAGTATACTTTGTAAACTCAAACCTTCATAATCCCATTATTTTTGATGTAGATACCAAAGTGTTGTGCAGGAAAAGTTAAGCTTGTTCTACAAAGGCTACTAAGGTAGTAGTGGTGGGCTTAGGACTGTTGTGGTACAAAATTGTGCTCTTACATTGGGGACCATACCCCTGTCCAGATTTTTGCCTTATTTTTTGGTCTGTTCCTCATAACATTTGCAGTTTTCCCCAAAATCACTGAGGACTGAAGTCATTAAATAATGACAGACATTTGTGTTTCAGAGTTCATAACCTTCGGAAAATACACACAAACATAAATATTGTTATTTTAAGTACTTTCTAAGATTATAAGAGCAATATTTAAAATTGTCCCTATTTTTGAGCCTTTGTAACCCCATTACTTTACGCTTTGTCCAGATTTCTTGCACAGACAGGTTGTTGGGGACATATTGTAAGTGATTGTTTGTTCTTAATAATAATTGTATCCTTTTTTCTAAGTAACTCATTTGAGGAACTACAAACCTCTTGTAATTATAGATTACTAATGTCTACATATTAATTTATTAGCATTTACCTTTTCTCCTAATAGCATCTCTTTATTTATCAAAACAATCAGTACATACTCCTGTTCTTTTATTAGGTATTTGTTTATATTTTTGTCATTAACTTTAACTGCGGTTGTCTGCTTCTTGTCTATATTAAAATATGGGGTGTAGTATCAAACTAGTGACATCTCTGATGTTTATCTCATGTTAACAAGAGGGTCAATGAAATTATTAATTATATTGATGTTATAGTGAGCTAACAACTCTTAATCCTCTAATATATGAATTGTAGGCATGCACAAATGGTGCAGAAAACTGTACAACAGTGTTTATGTCAGCATTGTGATATTGTTAGCAAATGGTGCTTGTTAAATAAAATTACCAGTTTAATGAAGTAGTAGTCTTCATGATGTCAGTGTCAGTATATTCTTTATAAGTGTACTTCTGATTCTTTTCTGATCATTTTAGGTTAGGTAGAGTTTCATTAAACTGTTTAGGTTGGTAAAGAATGTTCTTCTTGTTAACCAGAGGGATGTATATTCATACATAAGTAGAATATTAAGTGCTCTATATTTGTAAGTCAGGTGAAATAGCACTTCATTGTACATGTCAGTAACTTTCAGTGTAAAAACGGTATCGGTTTCAGTTCAGCTGCTGCATCTCTTAGTGCTGGTGAAATAAGTACTTTAGGATCTAGAAATATGCATATCCTTGGAATACTGGTTGCTAGAAGGGCATTACTCCCTGTGCTTGAAATATCTGTATGTCTGTATGTATCTTAGTGCACTGTAATGTATTATTGTCAATGATGTGATCCAAGCTTCTGTTCTGCTTTTCACTCTTCTGTCGTCTGCTGTTCAGGGAATTTAGCCATGTAGAAGGGGACACCTGAGGCCTTCAGGGTTGATCCTATTGTGTCATTCCTTATGGTGATATTCTGAGTGTGTCCTCCCATCTGGGATTCTGGAGTATCGCCTACAGAAGTGGAGTCAGTTTGTCCAAAGTTGCTATTTATTCAAAGTGGGTCATTTTACCAGATGATTTAATTGTTTAACTGATGGAGCTATTTCAGATTCATAATCCTTGAATAACTGTTCTTCTTATTCTAAGTATCTGAATTTCTGATTTTCTCAAATGAAGTTACTAGCTAATTATAAAGCCAGTCATCATATTCATTAAGATTATAAATATTTTACTTCCATTTTGCTAGACTTTCCAGTAGATATCCTCTGATGATATAGGGAAAAGTGGTAACAATAAAAGGTTATTTGCATGTTCTCTTGGTTTCCATTGGTTTGTTATATTTCCATACTGGAGTATCGTTCACAAAAGTAAAGTCTGTTTGTATAAAGTTACATTTCTGCAAATATTTTAGATCTAATAAATTTGCCATTCAATCTTATCAGCCCAATCTCAGATCATAAGCCCCTGTAACAAATATGGTCCTCTCCAAGATAAATTATGGAGACTTTTACTGCACTGGTTATGCTTTATATTTTTAAAGAAAATTTGCATTTCTTAAATAGTGAATAATGAAACTAATATCATACATGGCAAATGTGCTGCCTTTTTGCATGAACATGTAAGGGGAAAGGGCCTGGCTCTACTGAGCTGAGGGATGGAGTCCTGACTGTGATCCAGGTGACCACGGTTCAGTTATTGGCCCCAGTACTGGAGGAGGCAGCCCATGAGGGAGATCAGTTAAGAGGCTTGTCCATCTCACCACTTCTTGGGGGGAGGTCTGTGCATATTCAGAGGATAATGGATATGAGCAATGGTGAACAGTGGGGAAACCACTTCCTGTGTTTTGGTTTTTGGGTGGGGCTGCAGAGAGGAAAATGACCCTTGTGGAAGTTATGAAAACTTGCCTTATGGGTAGTCTACTGCACATTGCCTTCACTTTTGTGCTAAGCTGATTGTGTGTGCAGGGACAGTAGGGCAAAAACTGGAAAATACAAACCACTTCTGATGGCTGCCATAATGATGATGAGTCCCAGTCAACCTTTCCCATGGTGAATGGCAACAAATAGGCTTAGTGGCAAAGGTGGGGGTTGATGATTGCAAGACAGTGGTGGAAAAGTGTGAACAAATGTAAGAGGAGAGAAGTGATCATTTTGAAATAGTCAATATTCAGAAAGCATCCCAAAACTAAAAGATTTAAATCTCAATCCAAATACACATTCATTGCAATATGACCTTTTTCCCATTTTTTTTGGATAGGGTGATAAAAACTAGATTGCAAACTTTACTACAAATTTCAAAACAAGTCATGCTTTGGGTAAGATAATGTGTTAAGCTTGTGAACAAACCTAAGATGGCCACAAATCCAAAAGATGGCTTATACTCTTTGCTCTCTGGAATATGAAGATGTGGAAGTGCACAGTTCTTTATGAGTAGACATAATCATTAGTTCTGATTCCAAAACAATGAGTATATGCATTACTTCAGTCCTTGGAGCAAGTGTAAAAGGCAGGCATGCCTGCTAAAAAGTCTCCGAAAATAGCTTACAGGACTCTCATTACAATGTTAATGGCTAATGTTAAGTTGTCAATCTCGCCTTCATTCTTGCTGGATGGGTTCGGAGCCGATCCTCAGCTCTGACTCAGCATATACTAAAGCTCGAGAGCTATTTTTACCGGCTCAAGGCTCTCCTATATCCCACAATACTAGGCGCTAACTACCCATATCTCGTTTGCTGCTTTAGCTGCGAGGTTGCGTTTTTGCCGGCTCTCAGGTTAGATTTTGAAAAGCAGTTTTCTGGTAAGATTTTTCACTTCTTATTTTCAGAGTTAGTGTACCGTTATATCCTGTTTTAACCCTTTAGTGTATCTACCTTATATAGTTCCCCTTTTGGGTCTATTTTCTATCTCCCTTGGCCCTACCACCACTCCTTATATTATTAGGCCTTCGGGCTAAGTTTTACTTTAGTTTTTAAGTTAAACTGTTAGTTAATTTTCAGTTTAATATATATAGTTATTTTTAATCTTAGTCTCTTCGGTGTGTGTGGTGTGACTGGACTAAGATTCTTTAGTGTGGGTGTGTGGTTGTGTGTGTGTTTTACTTGTCATCCCTTCAGGATGTCTAAAGAGTCCAAGGTCTCAGGTTTCAAGAAGTGTGACTCGTGCTGTCAGAAAATGTCTCTGACAGACGGTCACACTTCTTGTGTTTATTGCCTGGGCCCTCTGCACCTGCAAGACTCTTGCTCTGTCTGCCATGCATTCAGTCCAAGAGTCCTGCAGGAACACAGAAACAAGTTGATTTTGAGAGGCTTGTTGAAGCCCAAAGGTTCCCTGGCCAAGTCGTCGTCGGGCAAACCTTCGAAGCCCACTAAGTCATCGGCTCCGCGTACAGAGCCTCCGACCAGTGGTGCTATCTCGGCTTCTACATCGGCTCCAACTGGAACCGATGCTACAAAAACTCAGTCGGCTCCGATAGTTATCTCGGAACCATCCTCGAGTCGTAAGCGCTCCAGGTCCCCTTCGTTGGAGTCAGTCCATTTGGCTTAGAGATCTCCTTTGCTCTCAGAGTGCAGCCATCGGTCCCATTCCTCTCGGTCTTCCAGGCTTTTGGATCATGACCTCGAGAGGGTGGTTAGCAGACTCCTTAAGTCACAGGCATTGGCCCAGATGCTTCACAGCCCTTCTCATCAGACAGCGGCTATTCCCATTCCATTGTCGATTCCTCCTCCGACTCTTCCTCTGAGCTTGGAGCCAGAGTTTGTGGGAGCTGGGACAGTTGATGCGTTGGAGCCGATACCACACCTTTCGGCTCCGTCGTCGGCTCCGATTTCCTCCATGGTGCCATCCTTGGAGGGATCCGGGCACCGTGACTCCCTCGTCGGCTCCGAGGGGGCGAGTGGCATCGGACCCTTGTCCGACCCCATTCTCCCTCTCGGAGCCTCGGTGCAGGTGAGTTCGGCCCTGACATCGGCCTCGGAGCCATCCCTCTCGGTGCCGGGAGGGGTCCTTATCTCTTCGTAGCGGGGACCTTCTTCCCTGCCTGATAGGGGTGCTTTCGAGGTCATGAGGAGTGTGCTGGCCCTTGTGCCTGCTCCTCGGTCGGCTCCTTCAGCTCCTCCCACTGTAGTGCCTGCTATGGACTCTACCCATCCTCTCAACCCTGACCGCAGAGATCCTACGCCTCAGGCGCCCCCATTGGGAGCATCCTCCTCTTCTGAGGCCTCCCCTGATCTGTCAGGGGAGCCCCCCTCAGAAGAGGAAATGTAAGAGGAAGCATGTTGACTCCCCTGAGTCCGTCACATCTGATACCGACTTGGATGAGTCGGAAGGGTCCCCACGGTCCCCCTCTGAGGATGTCTCCTTTTCTGACATCCTTGAGATCGTCAAGCAGAGGGGGAACTGATCTACCCTCAATCCTTCCGAGGATGAGTTGGTTTACCTAGAGGCATTTGGTTCTCGCCCTTCCACCTCCTGGGTGTTTCCATCCTTTGACCCCCTTATGGAAGTGGTGGCGAAGAAGGCATGGATGGCCCCTGACTTGATGGAACCTACCCCGTGGAGGCCTTCAAAATTTATCACAGCCCCTTCTGATAAGCAGTTTTTAACTAAGAGTGTCCCTTTTGATGCCATGGTGGTGGAAGCAGCCACTAAGAAGGAACTGGCTGATCCTTCAGTACCGATCCATCCTCCTAATAAGGATTCTAGGACTATGGATAGGTACGGCAAGCAGATGTTTTCTTCAGTGACCTTTGCCATGCGGTCGCTGAATTACTTGTGTCATTTCACCCGCCTTCAAAGAGACATGCTCAAAGAAATGGGTGATATTCTACAGGATCCAACAGCTGCGGGGTCTCAAGACAAAATCAACTCCCAGCTGGCAACCCTGAACTCGATTGTTAACTCCTCCATGCGGCTTATTTCCTATGCGGCCGATGGAGCGAGTAGGGCTGCAGGCACAGGCGTGGCCTTAAGGCGTCACACCTGGATGCGGCTTTGTAACTTTGCTGACCCCTTCAAGGTGTACTTCACTAACTCCCCCTTTGATGGTTCGGTGTTGTTTGGACCTCAAGTGAAGGATACTTTGACCAGATGAGAACAGGATAGCAAGACTCTCTCTGCCGTGGGAGTCCATTTTTCCACCCTGTCTAGACCATACCCTAAGGGTCAGAAGAATGGAAAAATGTGGTTTTGCAAACCACAGGGAGTTGCGCCTGATGCACGAGGTGAGTTCCCCTCTAGAGGCAGGGTGGGGGGACAATAACAGATGCTGCCCCAGGGGCAGAGGGGGTCCGCAATATCAGGGTAGCAGAGAAACTGTCTCTGGCCAGCCCTTCCAGCATCCCTGAGAAGCTGCCCGACTGTCCACCTTCGGAGGCAGTTGGGGGAAGATTATCACTGTACCCAGAAGCCTGGCTTTCCCTCACCCAAGACAGATGGGTACAGTCGATCATATCCGAGGGTTACGAAATTCCCTTTGTCCACACCCCAACACAGCCAAAAAGGCCCCTTCCAGATATTCCACCCAGTCTAAGGGAACAAGCAGTATTAGAAATCTCAAAACTGCTAATAAAAAGGGCCATCCAACCAGTCCCAGCAGACCAACAAGGATCCGGAATCTACTCTAAGTTCTTTTTGGTACCAAAAAAGACAGGGGACTGGAGACCAATTTTGGATCTCAGCAGACTGAACAAGTCTGTCCGAAGAACGAAGTTCCGGATGGTCACGCTACAGTCCATTCTACGCTTTTTGGTCCAGGACAATTGGATGTGCTCTATAGACCTTCAGGATGCGTACTACCACATCAAGATGCACAGGCACTCTAGGAGGTTTCTCCGCTTCCGGCTGGGGGCCAGTCACTACCAGTTTAGGGCCCTGCCCTTTGGTCTCACTACAGCTCCCCCGAATGTTCACCAAATGCATGGCAGTGGTTATGGCTCACCTGAGGCGTCAAGGATTCCAGGTGTTTCCATATCTGGACGACTGGCTCCTTACCGGCACCACCAGGCGTCAACTTATTCAGTCCAGAGATAAATAGTTAAAAACAAACACCGCTGAGCAAAACAATGGAGGATTGCAGTCTCATTTAAATCACAAGTAGCTCTTAAATCCAATAGCCAATGATGTAAATAATCCAAGTGCAGGCGAGGTATGTAAAAAGCAGGTTTATTAATAAAAAGAGGTGAGCGCTTTCGCATGAGCTTCTTCAGACCTATACAACTAAACTGTCTGTAAACATCAGTTTAAAAAGCCAAAATGGCGCCAAAATCCTGTCCATTATTTAAAGGTACATGGCTCATTAAAAATATCATGTAAAAAAGTCATATATAAAATTCCTATACACCATCATAAAACATCGGCATTTCAAAACAAAGCCATTCATATTCATATCCATTATTGGAATAAATAAATCAAAAGTATGTGTGACAGATGGGAGAGAAAAAATTTTAGTAACATAACTATCAAAACATTGACAGAGCATCTATGCATATAAAGGTTCAAAAAGACCCTACTGGCCACAAAGTAAAAAACTCTTCATAGCCTCTTAACATCTTTTGGACAATAACCTTCTTGATTTCAGCAGAGGTCGCAGGGGAACCCTTCCATTGAGACCTGGGGTGATATCTGCCCTAAACTTAATAATCCAATGGATTTCCTGGTCTCTGTATAATTGTTAATGTCCCCTCTCCTGTATGTCCTTGAGATCTGTTCCAAGATCCTGAACTTAAAACGATGCTCTTGACCTTTGTCATTAGTGTGTTTGGATAGTGCATTATGTGTAGTACCTCTCCTTGTGTGGTATACATGCTCACGAATCCTATCCCTCAGTGTCCTATTGGTCTTGCCTACATAGTAGGCTGGACAGACTGTGCAGCAGGCTAGGTAAACTACATCTCTGGACATACAATTGCCCTCGTCCTGATGTAGTAAATACCCGAACCATATGGATATCGGAAGACAGGGTCGGTTTCTATATATGGACAAAAATTGCATTTGTCGCATGTGGTCATGTAGGGACCCAACAAAGCAGGTGGATCATTATGGACCCTTGGGTAGCAGAGCAAACTCTTTAAGTTCTTTTTATTCCGGTAAACGAATCTAGGTCGAGTACCAGTAAGGCTCTTAATAGTTGGGTCAACTGATAAAACGTGCCAATGCTTAGAGAAAATATCTTTAAGTGTACCTACATCCCTGGTGTAAAAAATGGGAAATGCAATTCCATTGTCCATATTTGAACCGCCCTCTTGGCTATCCAAGCCATCACTGGCGACAAATGCAATTTTTGTCCATATATAGAAACCGACCCTGTCTTCCGATATCCATATGGTTCGGGTATTTACTACATCAGGACGAGGGGCAATTGTATGTCCAGAGATGTAGTTTACCTAGCCTGCTGCACAGTCTGTCCAGCCTACTATGTAGGCAAGACCAATAGGACACTGAGGGATAGGATTCGTGAGCATGTATACCACACAAGGAGAGGTACTACACATAATGCACTATCCAAACACACTAATGACAAAGGTCAAGAGCATCGTTTTAAGTTCAGGATCTTGGAACAGATCTCAAGGACATACAGGAGAGGGACATTAACAATTATACAGAGACCAGGGAAATCCATTGGATTATTAAGTTTAGGGCAGATATCACCCCAGGTCTCAATGGAAGGGTTCCCCTGACCTCTGCTGAAATCAAGAAGGTTATTGTCCAAAAGATGTTAAGAGGCTATGAAGAGTTTTTACTTTGTGGCCAGTAGGGTCTTTTGAACCTTTATAGGCATAGATGCTCTGTCAATGTTTTGATAGTTATGTTACTAAAATTCCCGCCCCATCTGTCACACATACTTTTGATTTATTTATTCCAATAATGGATATGAATATGAATGGCTTTGTTTTGAAATGCCGTACTGTTTTATGATGGTGTATAGGAATTTTATATATGACTTTTTACATGATTTTTAATGAGCCATGTACCTTTAAATAATGGACAGGATTTTGGCGCCATTTTGGCTTTTTAAACTGATGTTTACAGACAGTTTAGTTGTATAGGTCTGAAGAAGCTCATGCGAAAGCGCTCACCTCTTTTTATTAATAAACCTGCTTTTTACATACCTCGCCTGCACTTGGATTATTTACATCATTGGCTATTGGATTTAAGAGCTACTTGTGATTTAAATGAGACTGCAATCCTCCATTGTTTTGCTCAGCGGTGTTTGTTTTTAACTATTTATCTTTGAGCTTGTTGTTCCGTTGAGCATTCACTCCACTGGTCCTCTTTATTCATTATAATTATTCAGTCCAGAGATTACACCATTCAAATTTGCAAAGAGCTAGGTATCTCCATAAATTTTCGAAAAGTCTGCTTTGTCACCTTGTCAGTCTACTACTTTCATAGGCGCCATATTAGACACAGTCGAACTGTCCGCAAAATGAATGGCACAAAGAGTCTCAGATATTCGCAAACATGTTCATATCCTTCTTCAGAACCACACAATCCAGGCCAGGTTTGTACTGAAGACTTTAGGTCTCATGGCTGCAGCCATTATGTTACTTCCCCTAGCTCGCTTTCACATGCGAATCCTTCAGTGGATGCTCTTCTCCCAGTGGTCCTTTCAACAGCTCCCATTGTCACACAACATTTTAATAACCCAGTCATGCAAGAAATACCTGTCTTGGTGGATGGTCCCCCTTCAAGTGATTCAGGGCAGACCCTTCGTCCCCCCCCCCGGTTGCTACGGTGACAACGGATACCTCCCTGATCGGGTGAGGGGGCATTTTCAAGGCAGGACAGTCCAGTGCACATGGCAACCTTTCGAGTGCCACCTGCACATAAATGTTCTGGAGATGAGAGCAGTACTTTTAGCATTGCAAGCCCTTCAGGACTCTCTTCCCATCGGGACTATTGCAGTTCAGACGGACAATATGTCCATAGTGTGGTACATCAACAAGCAGGGCAGAACCAAGTCCTATCCCTTATGTCAAGAAGCACTCAGACTTTGGCAGTGGGTGATCTCCTCTCAGCGGTTTCTGATAGCAACGCATATCCTGGGGAAGTCCAACGTCATAGCGGACAGGCTGAGCAGAGCCATTCTCATGCTGCACGAGTGGTCTCTCAAGCAGTCAGTAGTGGAAAAAATTTTCCGAAAATGGGGTCAGCCTTGCTGCGATCTTTTCGCAACACCTCAGAACAGCAAGTGCCATGAATTTTTCACTCTCTTCCCTCTTCCCGGCCATCCCCCCAGAGATGCTCTAGTCCACAATTGGCCCTGGGGTCTTCTGTACGCTTTCCCCCCTTTCCATTAATCACTCAGTTGATTCAGAAAGCTACCGCATCGAGATCCACAATGATCCTCATTGCCCCATACTGGCCTCGACAAATCTGGTTTCCGTTCCTGCATCGTTACCTCTTGGAGCAGCCCTGGCATCTGGACCCAGTTCCAGATCTCTTGACCCATCAGTCGGGCAAGCTGCACCAAATCCCTCCTCTCTCTCAACCTCACAGCTTGGTTGCTCCACTTCCAACCTTAGCCAGGCTTCCCTTTATTTCCCATGCGGTGCGTGACATCATTTTAGCTTCCCACAAATCTTCTACCAGGAGGATTTATGCCAGCAAATGGAAACGTTTTTCCTTCTGGGCAGAATCTAGGAACATGGACCCTTTCACTGCATCTATCCAATCAGTCCTGGATTTTTTGGCCAAACTTTTTCAATCAGGATCCTTCGTCCACTATCAGAGTCCATTTAGCAGCCATTTCAAATTTTCATGTTGGCCTTTCAGACTCCTCTGTTATATCCCATAAGCTTTGTAAAGCCTTCCTTAAAGGTATCTTTTTACTTAAACCCCCGGTCAGAGATTCCCCACCGCAGTGGGATTTGAATCTAGTTTTAACCTCCTTGATTCTCCCTCCCTTTGAACCTGTGGCTTCCTGTTCCTTGAAGTTACTTTCATGGAAAACTTTATTTCTAGTGGCCATAACCTCTGCGAGGAGAGTCTCAGAACTTCATGCCCTTTGCGTTCATCCTCCTTATCTGGTTTTCCATAAAGATAGAGTGTCCCTCAGAACTAACCCATCTTTTTTACCCAAGATATTTTCTGAGACAAATCTAAACCAGTCTATCGATCTCCCAGTTTTCTTCCCTAATTACTCCAACAGAGCGGAACAAAAGTTGCATTTTTTGGATGTTCACCGTCAACTCCATTACTACCTGGATAGAACCAAGCAAGTTAGGAAATATGAGCAGCTCTTCCTGTCTTATGCTGAAGGGAAGAAAGGCCTTCCAGTTTCCAAAGTGACCCTTTCTAAATGGTTGGCCTCTGTCATTACTTTCATTTATGAACTAAGGCATCAAGAACTTCCTTCAAGACCTAGAGCCCGCTCAACTAGAGCCTTAGCTATGTCAATAGCCTTTCAGGATAGGTTGCCTTTAGATTCCATTTGTGCGGCAGCCACATGGGCCTCTCCCCATACTTTTATTTCTCATTACAAATTGGACATGGCCTCCAGAAACCAAGCTAACTTTGGTTCCACCGTCCTCAAGAGTCTGTTCTCATGAGCCACCCAGGGTTGAGGTGCTAGGGATGCAGTCCCATCCAGCAAGAATGAAGGTGAGATTGACAACTTAACATTGAGAAGTTATGTACCTACCATAACGTTCCATGTTAGTTGTCTTCTTCTCGCCTTCTTTCTTGCGTCCCGCCCTCTAACCCCCTAGCCTGGACAGACTGATAGGATCATACGGGGCCTTATTTTCTTACCAGTACGGTCTCCCGTGGTTACCTTTTCTTAGTATTCCTCTTTCTCCTTTGTTCTGAGGACAGAACTGCTATGGTGTTAGCTATCAAACGAGATCTGGGTAGTTAGCGCCTAGCATTGTGGGATATAGGGGAGCCTCGAGCCGGTAAAAATAGCTCTCAAGCTTTAGTATATGCTGAGTCGGAGCCGAGGATCGGCTCCGAACCCATCCAGCAAGAAAGAAGGCGAGAAGAAGACAACTAACATGGAACGTTATGGTAGGTACATAACTTCTCATTTAAACATATGATAAGCAGCATCTTAAGCCACTAGAAGCTGAAACTTTGTTAGTAATATGTAGTTATCTGAGGATATTATCGAAAACTGCACATGTTAAATATGTACTGAGAAGTTTTCCTTATGGAGTTAAAAGGTGAAGTACATTTTAGGGGGTTTCTGTGATTACTATGTTTGAGGTTATGCTGTGGGGTGTTACATAAATATATTATTTGTTTATTTAGTCAAAGGTGCATCTCAACTTGTTCCTAATTAGAACGTGTAGAGGATTATAGTCCTGTGGTATGATACACTTTTCCTATGTAAAGGTCTGCTAATAGTGATCAAACGTTTCTGCATATATTTATATGCATGTGTGTTTGTGTTTACATACATATACTGAATACAGATGTAATTATGTACACTATATCTCTGTATTTTCTTTATAGCAGATCCCCAAGCCCTACTATAAACAATGAAATCAGCCTTATATTTTTGGGCAGTGTTATGCTTTGGATGACCTTGGACACATGAATGGACTTTGCATTTTGCCTTACTTATGCAGCATGCCTTAGCAGTCCTGCATGTTGTGAAATCTGATTACTTTTCATTCAGCATTGTGCGGTAGCTCAGTGCAGTATCACTTCAGGTGATTTCAGCAGAACCAGACTGTGTTAAGTCTCTGCAGTAGTGTCTCCACACACTGCCTCATAACATATGCTTAATTAGCTCATTGGTTGGGGAGCATTATTTTTATTTTTAGTTATCCTATGTTGATTGGACTAGTCCCACTAGGCTAACAGCATCTTTTCATGAGATAACCAAGATGGTACTTATACTACTAGGGGAACTTTGGCCAGGGCATTTTCGCGGGATCTTTTACATCCACTTGAGCTACCAGCAAATCAGGCAGATGGGGACTCAGTATAAGGTTTCATCTGAAGGACAACACACTCAAGAGTGCAGCACCCCCCCCCCCCATCTGCTTGGTGTGGGAATAGAACCTACAGCCATCTGCACAAAAGGTGAATTTGTTACATGTTGCAGTATTACCTATACTACCTCTCCAGGAGGAAACCTCTATCACTACAACCTATCTTTATGAAGTGCAGCCTTTTATTTGACTAGTATATTATGGCTGCACTGGACTCATAAAAGCTGCTGTGGTGCTGTAGCATGTGTCCATTACATCCCAGTACAAAGATGCTGTTGAGTGATGCTTCCTGGAAGGATAGATAACTCTGTGTACATTTGAATGGGTAGAATACACCTGAGAATTAGGGATCCTCAATTATGTGGTAGTACTTAATTTACATCCTTACAGAAATAAAATAATTTTTTTATCAGAGTTCCAAGGTTTAGCCATCACAACAATATGTTATCTTACTGTTCCTCTAGCTGCATGTTCTAACTAGACAACAGTAGGATAGTTGACCAATGGTTGAAAGAATGGGTCTTTTCTTTGGAAACACGTTTTTTTTTCCAAAGAAAGAAGATTTTTCTTTGGTAAACTGACCTACAACTATAAACTAGAGCATCTACACATTTTAAATGGCCTCTGATTTGTAAATGGTAATATAGCTCTCATAGTTTGACTGTTTTGTTTTATTTCTTTTAATTTTACTTTATTATTTTATTCATTTCTTTGTTTTTGTTGTTAGGTTACTGATCACAAATAACCATTTTCTGGCCCAGACTGGATGGATGCAAACCTGCAAAAATTTCATACAACTCTAGCAGAGTAAAAGACAGTTAAATAACATTACAGTGGAGATGCTACAATAATCTTTGGTTACAGAAAGTAAAGTAAAGCTATTTTGACAATGAAAAAGGGGGTAAAAGAAAGAAAGGAGAGAGAGGGGTAGAAATGACTAGTTATGGAATTTACAAGTTCCTGAATTATAAGGACTCCTGGTCTTTTTATGTGGGGTCCACTCTAATTATTTGCTTATTTAAAATCTCATGTATATGAGCAGAAGGAAGTTAAGTGACACTGGGCCCTTCACTAACCAGTGAAATATTCCTTTTTATTGCCTCAGTGCATTTAGAGTATAACCGGTAAATAGACAGACATAGCGCATATTACCTTACAGGTTGTTTATTCAGAGCTATACACATGACCGTTATGGAATACAATTTGTAGAACTGGATCATTGTTGTATGGGACCATGAACACAAGGAGCCAAGACAGATGTGCCAAAGACAAGGACCATGCATTACCAGTATCAATGGATGCACTATTATGATGCGCAGCCATTGTCTTTGAAAAAGAGTTGTTTGAGACAATTCTTTATTTGTGTATGTCAACTGAGAGAAAGGGCTAATCCTGGTACTATTCAGGCATAAGAAGATAACTTGTACACTTGAAATGCATTGCAGCTAAGTAGTCATGCTGAATTCTAGCTGTGTTACCCAGTGCATTGCATCCATTGCCTTGGGCAGGTAGAGTTTAATGAGAATGACAATTAGTTACTACTCACTATTCTCACCAACAGGCAGGGTGCTTGAGTTTTCATTCCAGGTGTTCAAGTGAGTAGAGATATAGCTTGGGTGGAGATGCAGCTGATATATGTACATGTTGGAATGCATCCTGCAAACCAATCTGCCCTTAATCTGTACCTTCCTCCATTGCCTTTGCTGGAATTATGTTACACTGCAATGCAATGGCTTTTATCGGATTGTAATTGTGAACAGGGTGTTGATGACTGCAGCGCATATGTGATGGGGTGTTTGAATTTGAATGTTTGTTCACCCTCACACCCTCTGTTGTGTTGGCACACCTCAGTACCTGGACTGTGTAGATGTTCAGTGTGTTACAGTCACAACTGCTTGGAGAACAAGTTTATTTATTTATTTATTTATGTATTAACATTTGTTAACCAGGTTAGTCCAACTGGGCTTGGGACCCATTTTCAGTGGAGACCCAAGGAGAAAAGCTTCAAGAAATGCAGCAGTTTACAACAGAGGTTATACAATCACTAAGTACGACTATTACAAGCACAGTTTGCACAAATAGATGATAATACTTAAAAAAAGAGAAAAAAAGTTATACAGTGTTGAATATGAACAGATTGGTTTCACAATATATATGTTAGACAAATCAAAGAAGAAAATTAAAGGCAGTATACCTGTATTATATTACAGGGTAGCAGTGTAGTTTCATATTTACATATTTACATATTTACATTACTGGTTTGTTTGGTCAGTGCAGGTATTAGAGATTTGGGGAGAAAAAAACAGGCTTGATTTGGTCAAAAACAGTTTAAGAAAAAAAGGGGGGAATGACATAGGATATGGGGGGGTGACATAGGGTATGGGTAAAGTTATCAAGTTGGGGCTTGGCAAGGACAAATTTTAGATTTTAGTAGGTGAGCCTTGAGTTTTTCTTTAAAATGAGATGGGTGAATGATGGAATAGATGTCCCTGGGAAGTTTGTTCCAGCTTTGGGCAATGGAGGATTTGTAGAGCTATTTGCCCATATTTTTTTGGGTTGGTGGGTTTGTAGTAGTAGTTGGTAAGAGGTACGAAGAGTACAAGGAGGAGAATAGATTGAGATGAGAGAAGAGAGGGTAGGGCAGAATGAAGGTTTGTAGAGAAGGGAGTGTAGCATTTGAAGTTGAGATAGCTGCAATAAGTGGGGCAATTCAAGCCAGTGTAGGGAGTTAAGGGATAGGCAGTGGTGTGCATTATATGGTGAGTTTGTAACAAATCTAGCTATCTTATGGTATGTTTGTTGAAGTTTGTTTAAGGTAGTAGTTTGGATATGGGTAAATATAGGGGCATCATAAAGAAGGGAGAGAAGGAGAAAAGCTTGGGCAAGGAATAGTCTAGCACTGGATGTTAGGTATCTTTTGTTACGATATAGAAGACCTAGTTTCTGGTGAGTCTTCTTTATACTGTGTAGTAAGTGTGTATTAAACTTCAATTCATTATTGATAATGACACCTAGAAGTTTAGTTTGGGTTTCAGGTTTGATAGTAGTGTTATTTGAAGAAGTGATGGTAAAGGTGGATTTGTGGAGAGAGAGTGGGGAAGAAAAAGTAACAGTTTGGTCTTTTTGGTGTTGAGGATCAGTAGGTTATTGGTTAGCCACTGTTCAGTAGAGAGGAAGGTCTGTTGGGTAAGAGTATGAAGTTCGGATATGCTGTCAGAGATACAGATGAGGGTAGAATCGTCAGCATATTGGATGAGGGAGGATTATTTACAAGATGTGTGGAGATCATTAGTAAAGATGTTAAAGAGGAGGGGTCCCAAGATGGAGCCCTGGGGAAGTCCTGTTGGAACAGGTATAAAAGGAGAAGTGGAAGAGAGCCATCTTACTGATTGTTTCCTGTGAGTTAAGTAGCTAGAGAACCAGGTAAGGGTGGAGGTAGATAGGTTAAGATTATCAAGTTTGGATAGCAGTAGGGGATGTGAGACTGTATCAAAGGCTTTTGAGAGGTCAAGGAAGAGACAGGATAGAAGTTTATTTTTGTCCAGGGCATCAGCAATGGTATGGGTAAAGGATAGTAGGGCAGTAGTTGTGCTGTGGTGAGGACAAAAAACATGTTGGGTGGGGGTGAGGAGATTATGTTGGAGCAGGTAGTTGAGTAGTTGGGAGTGGACACATTTTTCAAGAATCTTAGAGAGGGGGGTAGGATGGCTATGGGTTGGTAATTAGAAGGGTTAGTAGAATTGCCACCTTTGTGCAGAGGAATGGTGAAAAAGGATTTTCAGAGAGTGGGGACAGTGGATTCTTGTATAGATCTGTTAATTAATATGGATACTGGGTATGGCTATGGTGTCTGCAGCTAGTATGAGGAAGGTTGGTGGTAGATTATCTGTGGAGGAAGAACAGGGTTTGAGTTTATAAAGAAGAGATCTTATATAGGAGGTGAAGACAAGATGCAGTGGGAATGGAGGATTGTCAGGTAGGCTGGGTCGGGTAGACAGTGGTGTAGTCTTACAGTTTGATGGGATGAGTGACTGAATTGTATTGATAAAGTGATTGTTAAGAAGGCTAGCTGTGTCTAGAGGGTTTGTGTTGGGGAAGGGGCTGGGTGCTGATGGATGGCCTGGGGCCAGGATTCTGTTTATTGTAGTCCAGAATTTCTGAGGGTTTGATTTGTAAGTAAGTTGACCAGAGTTGTAGAAGGACTTTTTATCTGCATTGGCTTGTTTCTTAGTAAGGTTTCTGAGGTGCGTATAGTGATGAAGGTGGGATAATTCTTTGGTTTTGGTCCAGGCTTTCCAGGCTTTATCTCTGTTGAGCATGAGGGACTTAGTTTGTTTGGAGAGCTATGGGGCGTGATTGGATTTTATTTGAATTCTTCTAGAAGGAGCAAGGGAGTTAAGGGTATTCAGGAAGATGTTATTAAAGCTGCTGACTGCATCATCTAATGGATATTTTTTTAGGAAGGACCAGTCAGTGGAAGATAGATTTGAGTTGAATTGTGTTAGATTAAAATTGGTGAGTGTATGGCAGTCCCGATACAGATGAGGTTTGGGGGGTTGGGTGTTGAATCTGAGGACAGAGGTGGGGAGGTGATCACTAAGCTGGTCTGGTAGAGTAATAGGGTTGTGGCAATGGTGGGGGCAGTTGGTAAGTATCCAGTCTATTATGGAGCTAGAAGATGTATTTCTATGGAGTTGGGTGGGGGAACAATATGAGTTGGTGGAAGCCGTGTAAGTTAATACTATTTTGGGGAGAGTCAGTTTTCAGTTTGGACCAGTCTAAGTTGACATCTCCCAAGATGAGGGTTTCATAAGTTATGTTATGGGAAAATCAGGACAGTATGTTTTCAAGAGTGGATCGAAACACTCTTGATAGTAAAGCTATCAAGCGTTGGACTGACTTATTTGTTTTTGAAAAAGTTTTTAATTATCTACGATTTTCTAAACGCGTAAGTGCTTCCTAATGTTGTGAACGTCTACTAAGAAGTAGTACGAGTATTGTTTTTTACGCGTAGGTTGGTGTTCTGATATGTGTTAAAGATATCAGTGTTGGATGACTAGATTAACTACCACATTCAAAAGTGGTATGTGTAGGGTTGATCCCACAAGGGTTTTGTAAGCACTTACACACTTTTTAATGTTTTCTGGATTATCCAGTTTCTATTTTTATTTTTATTTTTATTTTTGTGAGTGATAGACTTTATGAGTCTGTTTCATGAACATTGTATGTACACTGAATATCAATGGTATTACTGGGCATCACCGAAGTTAGAAGGTTTCGGCTAGACGCCCATTAGAGATTAGTAAAGTCAGAACGTTTACCTAATATGGGACATGAAATGTGTTTTACTTTAAATTTTAATTGGGATTGGGAGTTTGTATCCAATGACAATCAAAGGTTGGCTTTTTAAGATGTTAGATTTTTATGAGTGTATTAAGAGTCTGAGGAAGCCAGTTGGCGAAAGCGCTTACTCGATGTTAACAATAAAATCATCTTTTATTTATCAACGTTGTTGTTGAGCTCGATTATTGGATTTAGCAACTTGGATTGATTCGTAGTGAAAATTCTTTTTGACTTACGTTTTATTGCCATCAGGGGACCACGCATATGGTGATTGGAACTATGTTTTCAAGAGTGTTTAGATTATTTCCAGGAGGGATATAGATGGAAGCAATAGCTATTTTCTTGTGAGGGTTGAGGTGGCAGTTGAGTATTATAAGTTCTGCTGGGTGGAAGATGGGGACTGTTATAGGAAGTGGTGATAGACTGAGGTTGTCAGAATGGAGGATGCTGACTCCACCACCTTTTTTTGGATATCTATCTGAGCGATATATGTTATAGCCTGGTGGGAGAATTTCATTGCCGGAGATATGTGGTTTAAGCCAGGTTTCAGATAGTGTGAGGATGTGAGGGGTTGTATGGGTTATCCAGGCATGGAAGTCAGTGATTTTATTGGCTAGGCTTGGAATATTTAGGGAGTATATGGCAAGGTGTTTGGAGGGGGATGATCCAGTTGTAGTGGGCACGGAAGGTTGAAAATTGTTTGGTGAAGGAGGGGGGTTTGAGGATGAGCGATGTGGGTGGCTGGGAGGGGGAAAGTTTACGCCAGGGTTGGGGTGTATATCTCCTGATAACAGTGTGCTAGTAGTGGGTAGTGAGAGTAGAGGGAAGTGTGAATGTAGTTTGTAGAGTTCGGTTTTAGATTTAGAGTTAAGCAGAATTGTGTGCAATTGGGGTAGTTTGTGTGTACATGTGACAGGGAGGTTAAATAAGGCAGGAGAAATGAAGCAGAAAGAAGATGTTGTGAAGTTTGCAGAGTTGTAGGTGGTTGTGGAATGTAGTGTTAGATAGGGGTGATGGAAGTGATAAGAGGTTTGGGTTGAGAGGAGAAATAGGAATGGGATAGAAATAATAAGATGTTTCATTTTTATATTGGGGAGGAATAATATGATAGAGTTCATAATTACAGAAATAGTTTAGAGTAAGGAGTGATGTATTGATACGGTAAGGAGTGATGTACCGAAAAGGTTGTATCAGGTTACAGGGGAAAGGAAGGTCGAGTGGGTACACAGTTGTTAGAGCTAAGACAGGAAGTTAACAGCTATTGGATGGTTAGGGGGAAGGGAAGGACAGGATGGCATAAAGGAAATTGTAATGGGGTGGGTGGGAATGGGGGTAGGGTAGGTGAGTGAAGAGAGCCCAAGTGTAGCGAGGGTGAATGGAGCTGGGCTAACACCCGGGACCAGAAAGACCAAGAAAACAATCAGTAAGAGAGATATTATTACTGGCTGGGAAGAGGAGGATGGAGGGGATATTGGAAAGCATAGCTTAGAGTTAGCAGAGAGAGAGATAAAGGCAGAAAGGCTTTAGGGGAAACAGGAGAGAGCCCAAAAAAAGGTCAGTGGTTAACAGGTAGTGAAAAAGTGCAAAGAGAGAAAGTCTCTAGCAATGGAGTGTAAGAGCCCAAACAGTGAGGCTTTAGAGGGAGGCACACTTAATGCAGATGGTAGAATCACAGGAAGGCAAAAGCTATATGAGGGAGTCTAGTTTGGAAATAAGAGAAAGTCAGAGGAATGTGCAAGGCAAGGGGGGATCAAGAACAAGGAGTAAAAAGGGTGAGGAGTGAGGAAGAGGAGAACAAGAGAAAATATAGGGAGGTTGGAGCTGCTAGCGTCTTGTTGTCAGGAACAAATAGGTAATGCAGTTTATTCACATCAGGTTTCTAGCTAGTACAGTTACAATTAGGCAAAGTAATGGACTTTACAAATAGTTATGGTTTCCTCTGCAATAAGTCATTTACTGGAATAAATACTTAAGTGGTCCTTTTGGATCTTAAGGATAGCAGCAGGGTCGATGACCAAATAAAGGGAGGATGTCCACGACAAGTTCTACAGCTGCTTCAGGAATGACATACTGTAGCATCAGGTATGGATAAAACAAACAAAGAGCATGGACAGTAACTGTATGCACCTTCACGTTTCAGTATATATCAGACAGAGTGATTATTGAAACTGCATGTTGAACAGCACTGAGATGCATGTAATTACCTGCTGGGATCTTCTACAGGATTGGGGGTCTGGCTGGTCAGTTGGTAATTTGCAGTATCAGTGCTGCTGGGCTGCAGTAGGGTAGGTTGGTTGTGCACTCATGTTTGACTGCACTGTGGTGATGCTAGGACAAGTCATATAATTGTTATATTTGTGTTTTCCTTCTTTTTATTTTGGATTTTTACTTATATTTTTCAGTCATGTGTTCTCCTGAACTGCATATCATGTGCATTGCATGAACAGTTGCTGTACTCTCTCTTTAGTTGCAGTCAGTCTGCACTTTTATTTCTATAAAGTATAGCCTCTAATATTTACTTCATATTTTAGGCCTTTGTGTATCTGGCCAATGGTGGGCCCATTCACTTGCATACCTACTCCGAACCTGACCCATTCCTGGGCATGTGGAACACATAGATATTTTTCATGTTTTATGAGATGCGTTGGTATGTGGGTTTTATTACATATCAGCCTCATGCATCTGAGTACCACTTTTATGAACAGTGTGTTGAACCCTTAATTATGACCTTATTTTGCTTTCATGTGACTAGTACTGCTGCCTTACAGTAGGACATTCTCCAGTTCAGTTCCTAGCTGGGGAGCCCTCACTGTGGAGTGAATGTGCACTTCTTGCTTGTGTGTGAATTTTCACTGGATGCTCTAGTTTCCTCCCAAATACATGCAGTACATTAGGTGGCATTCTCCAGATTGCCTATAGGTGTGTGCTGCTGTCCAGAACTGGGTTTCATATCTTGTGCTCATTGGTTACTGGGATTGGTGCTGACATCCCAGGACCCCCATAAGTGATTATGTAGGCACTTTGGCAATTGGAAAATGGATGAATAACTAATTATGATTCCATCTAAACTGAGAACTACTAATGCTATATTTATTATTGTGTTGGCCACATGGGAAGGCATGTGAAATTCTTTGGATTTAGTCAAATAAACTGCTCTGATCTGAATATGCTTGGCATAGGCATCTGAGACTTGACTCAGAAAATTCAGTAAGTGTAGTATCATATACTGACCTACTTTTTGCAGACCTATTTTGATGGAGGCCCGTATTTGTAGAGATTTCTAGCACTAAAAATAATCTGGTGACAACAAATTAAGGAAAGCCATATTGATTTGTAGTCGCACTCTACCCACATAAACAGGGGACACATTTCCTTATTTACAGAAGTTGAATATATGCAGTTTATGTCTAAGGGTTGGCATCCAGATCCATGGATATGATTGTTTCACTGTACTCAGCATTCATTAGGTCAGTCATTGAGTAATTATGCCCTTTTCATCATCAAACATTTGTTACAACAGGAATGACCTAAAATATCAAGGGCATAAATCATGAACACTATGCAGACTGACTCAAAGTCTTGTCTGCCTTCTCAGCATCATACAGGTTATTGATAGATAGCCTCTGCTGCTCATATAGAACTTCAACAGACCCTATTTTATCAGACCTATTACACATTCACAAGTCCAATGGTATCATAAACACCTGTTCCAGAGACCTTAATCTCTTCAGCAAAATTATCAGAGCATGCTGAATTTGTAGGTATGGATCACAGAGAATTTCACTTCTGTGGAACCAACTTCCACTTTGCATTAAGCGGCGTACTTCTCTTACTCTTTTCAAATGTTATTTGGATGAATGGATGGGTAACTGCAAGTTCACTGCCACTTTACCACCACTGGCCCTCATGCACAGGGGAAAGTTATTACCCCAGTATGTACTTGTTCAACCCAGCCTGTCTTTGAAAATTTGTATTGCAAAATATAATGGCTAATAATTACCATTGGAATGCAAGGCTAGGCTTCTTAAGATCCTCACAGGTCAGTAGCCTAGTAAGTACCCATGAACCTTTACTTAAAACATGAGAAAAGAGTAAGGGATGAGATATCTAGATAACATAATGTCTTGCAGGAATACAGGTTTTATTATTGATGTTCTAACTGAGTCTGAAAGTTGCCCAAATATATTTTAAAAATCATATACCATGACTCAGCAGTTTTGATTTAAAGGACTGAAATTTCAAAGTAGGCATTTATGCAGACAGTTTTGTGTGTTATCTTGAAATTTTTGAAGAGCATTCGGCTACAGCTTGTATTGCTGTATGGCAAACTGCATGACTGTGCACTGATTTTGGTTGCTGTAGCACATCAGAAGAATGCACTTTCTGATTGCCCTTACAAGGTGCATATTCTTTGTTTTTCTGTAATCCCATTATGATGTTATATGTTATTATATAATGTATCAGTAATATTAAACACATGCTCCATGTCATTAGCATTTTTGTTTCTTTTCATTGTGGTTAACTTATAATTGTCATTTTCCTGTCTTTCATATTTATATTCTTGTAGAAAAACTATTTAATATCAGAAACAGCACAATATATGGCTTTGAAAATATTTTTAATCCTGTTTTTGGGAACGCTAAGGTGTTGTGACATTCAAACTGCACCTCAGAACTTCTTTCTCAGTCTGGCCATAAGTCTGTTTTGGCCTTCTGAGCCAAAGCTTCTGTGGGAGGGGAGATCTGGGAATGAAGAAGTCACATGACATGGATCAGATGGAATAGTCAGGGTGGTCTCAATGCAGTGTTGCCCTTAGCAGCCACTGGGGTTTGTATTCTAGAACTTTTTTATATACCAAGTCTGAATTCTTAACCTGTTGTCCAGCAAGCATGGTGCAATGCCAGAATACCAAATGAGGAGAAGCATGTTTATCTACAGAAATGTGATTCTTGCATAGGGTACTTCTAAATATCTTTTGTGTATGGAGCACATTTCCAGGCCTTCACTCAAAATGCTTCTGTAGTGAGGCTTAGCCATCTCCCTTATTCCACCGTGGGCAAGCCTTAACTGATCATTTACTCCTGTCCCTCCTGGGTCAACTCTTCCATTTCCCTGGACAAAACCTGGGTCATCTCACAATCAGGGTTTTATCCCTGCCCATCATACAAGTAGCCACTGGTTTTCAGATTTCACAGAAATAGTACTTACACATTCAAAGTAACCAAATCTTTAATGCAGAGCATATTTTACAGCTGTCTCACAGGCAGAAAATGTTAAGTATCCGAGTAATGTTAGTGATATGGGTCTGAAATACAAATTCTTTGACTTAAAATAAGCACAATACGTACGTGCCATAAACATTAGCTTAGTAAGTGGACTTGTTCTCAGACCTTATTTTAGTCATGGTTTAGGCTCAAAGACTCAAAAATAAGTACAATGTTTGAATAAATGAAGAAAGTCTGATTAATTTGAAGAGAACATAGCTTCAGACTTAGAAATATTTTACTCTAGGAATACTGGACTCTGCTGTTCTGTTCAAATAACATAAAAGAAATATTTGGTCATGTAGATATGTACATTTGTGTGCTACAAGAAATAAATACAGTATGATGTGATAAAAGGTAAGATCAAATAAAATTATTCTTAACAATTGTGTATAAAGCCTTCAATGCTTATAGACATCAAGTGAATATTCTTTTAGTTTTTATTGAATACAAATAGGTTTTGTTCATTTCGAAGATATTTAGTCATGCAATTGCAGTTGATAGGAGTGACTTTTATAAAGATCCTCTCTCTCAGGACCAGCACAAAAGTGGACCTCCTCAGAGTAAGGACACCTGAATTTGTGCTTCTCAGAAGATAGTGATATCAAGCACTGGCTAGTTTTGTAGACACAGGAGGGCAATGTACAAGATGCAGTAATTTAAATTGTCAAGGTATTTAAACGCAAAGTACTCAGGCTGTGACAGGCAACCACCTTGCTGTATTCAATAAGAGGCTGTGGCACTCACTTGCATGCAAAAGGGAAATAAAAATGACAGATCTTATTAAGAGTAGCTTGGAGAAGCATAGTATTACCAGGAGAGTGTAAGGCACGTAATGCTAATAAGCATTCGGGCATAGCAATATATGCATTCAGCGCTTTTGTACTGCTTGACTCAGGTGTCAGGTGTTCTGTTTGTTCCTTGTAAATTTTAAACTAGTTTTGAACTTTGCTTTTCTTATCAAAAACCTTAAAAGGCCTATTTTTTTCCAATACCTTCTGGATATCTTTGTTAATATATGGACACTACAGTTTGATTCTTTTTCTTAAGATAGTGCAACTTTGTAGTAAGAATGTTACACATTCTAGAACTATTCATTTTGCAGAAGACTTAGAAGATGCTACGCTTTTGGCACTCCAGTGCTTACTGTTCTCCTGTAGCCTGTAGGGTAGCAGGGTGCTTCAGTACCACCTTGCTGTACTTTTTCAATACCATGCACTGCACAGTCCTGACAACATATGATTACCAAAGGGCTGGATCACATTGTTGTCGGATCCTGTAATCCTGATAATGCCTGTTCTAAGGTAGGAAGTGAAACAGTGCTGAACTGATTCGCATTGATAACAAGTGTCACCCATCCCAGAAACATCTCATCTGTGCGAATGTCTTAGAGCACCTTACTTGTTACATCACACTATTAAATGTGTGTTTGCCTTCTTACTGGACTGGACTAAAATTATATTTTTTCATAATAAATACACGATGATGTATTGTGTGAAGGTAATGTAGCGCATTGTTTGGGAAGCATTCCTGCATTTTTCATAATAACATGTTTTTACACATCTTGGGCATCTCACATAAAAACAGCAGAATATTTCACTTCAAGGAACACAAACAGTATGTGTTTATTGGAACAAAAACTACTTTAAACTTTTTTCTTTCTTATTGCCCTTGTTGACTTTTTGCCACCCACTTCTCTCCTAGCCAGTTGTTCATGCATTCTTCCTTATTACCTGGGTAAGCTTAACTGAGAGGAGACATCCTTCAGGCAGCTATCAGTGATGGTTCAGGATTTGTTTCTTTTTTGCATTTTGGCCCTAAAGCTCAGTGCATACATGTGTAAGGCTACCTACAGATGACTGTGCATTGGGTTAATTGCCCGAGATGGCCCCCTCATTCCCCTGAGGATGCGCTACACAAGAGGCTCTGGGTCACCAGGGGCAGTCATGCCCATGCATGTGCCTTCTGAGGCATCATACACTAAACAGCACAATTCTAAATAGTGTGACTGTGGTAAGAGATTTGGGAATGATGGCTAACAAAGGACTTGTATTTGGAGAAAACCTCAGTTTTGTCATTAGGAATTGTTATAAAGCAATAAAGATGTATTATGCCCAATAGTCAGCAGGGCTGCCTCTTTGCTTCTTCCACTGTATTTAACAGTGGTTATAGTCCTCATAGAGTATTGTACAGTATTCTGCATCTTTATAATACTGTGCAAATCAGACAGATTGAAAGGGTACTGAGGTTTTGGATGAGGCAAGTCACACAAGTTTAGAAAGTGGCTTATAAGAGCAGATTATAGGTTCATAGGTTCATAGGAGGTTACTAGGCTAATGGCCTTTGAAGCCTAGCGATATTTATTCCAAATTGCTCCACTTGTTGGTGGTTAGGTGAGTGAAGTTCCCAGAGGTAAGGGTCTATGGTAGTTAATATTGACTTTCTCTGTCCAGGAGGGACATGGACACCATCCTAGGAGTGAATTTGTGATCACCCATCCACTGATTTAGCTTGTGTTTGAAGAGGGTCTGGGAGGGGCTTTTTTCATGTGAATTGGAAGTTTGTTCCAGAGAAGTCTTTGGGAGATGCACCTATCTCTCTCCAACATAACCTGTTCATGTCAGAAGCTAGGTTAAGATCCCTGGAGTGAATTACCATCCAGCAACTTGATTTACGAATGTATAGCATTACCATCAGGGCTGGGTCAGAGAATGCCCTGTAACCCAAGCACAGGTCACCCCTTAGCAAACTGTAGGAGACAGAATACATTGACATGGCTTTCAGTCTATCCTGGTAAGACTTGTTTTGTGTACCCAGTAATTTATTCGTGAGAAACCTCTGTGGTCTCTCCAATTGTTGCAGGTGTCTGGTGAGGCACAAGCAAAAGGGAGCGTTGTACTCAATTATTCGTTTGGTGAGGGCCAAATATAAGATGTGCCACATAGAAGGAGTTCCTTACTACTGTAGTGGTTAAAGTTCAGATTGCTATCAATCTGAGTACCCAGATCACATACCACTGGATCTACACTTGGGGGTTGTTATCTATAATGTAATTAGCAGGAATGTCAGCTTTCCCAGTTTTTTGCATTTAGGTTTAATCAATGGCTTTTGTACCAATCATTTGTCTGCTTTAACCCTGTCTGCTCCCAGTTTTACCATCATCAGCGAACTTGATCAGCTACAGGCCATCCAAGTTTGCCTGGAATTCTGAGAAATAAATTCCAAACAGTACAGGGCCCAGCAAAGAACCTTGTGGTATGCCACTGGTGACTGATCATTTGCTAGAGGTGAAGTGTCCCACTTTGACAGTATGTATCCTGTCGATGAGCCAGTTGGATACCCATCTAGGAATACAGGGGTTAATTCACAATTGGAAGAGTTTGTCTATAATACCTGAGTGGGAGATCATGTCAAATGCCTTGGCTAGGTTAAGACAAGCAGTATGCACTGCCTTTCCCTTGTCCAGGTCCTTGGTGACTTTCTCAAAGAAGTCAATCATGTTTAACAGGCATGCTCTACCTTTAACAGATTCAAACTGGGCTAGGTCCAGAGTCTGGAGATTATCTATGTCTTTGTTAATAAGATCCATAATGATTCTTTCCATGGCCTTGCATATAAGTCTAGTCAAGATTATGGGCCTATAATTCCCAGGACTGGTTGATGTTCCCCCTTTGTCCAGAGCAATTACTGTTGCTGTCCTCCAATCTGCCAGAAAATAGCCAGTTCACAGGCTGTGGTTAAAAAGGGATCTGAGTGGGCCTGCTATACCATAGGTTTTAAGTTGTTTAAAAGGCAACCCGGGATGTTTCTGGTCCCACTGATGCTGTGTTTATGGCCTTAGAGAGCATCGAAATTACATGTTGTCTTGAGATAGTAGGCTAAGGAATGGTGGCAGGTATACTTTGGGGGGGGGTGACTGGAGGGACAGGAGGGTGAAGTTTTCTTTAAATCTGTCAGCTAACAGGTTGGCTATTACCTCTAGTTGAGTATGGATGGTGCTATCCAATGCCAGTTCAGGGCATAGCTGGGTATCCCCTTTTAGATTTCAGATGTTGTTAAAAATGCCTTGTGATTATCCTTAGCTAGGGAGGCTATTTTTGATTCATAATTAGCTTTGGAGAACTTGACAAAATCTCCAATGTGTTTGTGTAAGCTAGAGAGGGATTTTTTCCTCTGCTGAGCCAGTCCCCCTTGTTCTTGGACATTATTTCTTTCTCTTGTTGTATAGCCTGCTTATACTAGGGGTCCACCAGGGTAGCTTGTTTTCTCGGCAAGACCTGGTTTTAATCTGGTGAAGTACAGCTGATTTTATACAACTGCTTAAGTGGTTGTACAGGGCATTAGTATACACCTCTGCATAGGAGTCTGTTATCTGCATTTAAGGGGCCTTTGAAAATTCTTATACCATCTCTTAGTAAGAGGTAATTTGGTTTTGAAAAATTCTTAAGCATTTTTGAACTTAATGAGGTATTTGGTCTTGTAATTACATTGAATAAGGCTGATTTATGGTCCAATCTTATCAGGAGGACATCACATGAGTGGGGGTGCAATGCTCTCCCATGTTAGGGAGTACTATGTGCAGGACATTTCAGCCTCTTATGAGTGTGCAGATAGCTGTTCCAAAGTATTTGCATTGAGAAAGTCCAAGAACTTGTGAGTCAGCATGTTTGTGGTCTTGTATGTTTCCCAGATGATGGTAGAATTATTAAAATCACCCATGAGTAGGGTGTTGGGCTGTATGACAAGTGACACCAGTAAGTCCAGGTATGTGGTATGCTTTTTCTGTTTCATGGTATGGGACCTATAGCTAGCTATGTTGTGGTTGGAGGCTTTGCCTATAGTTAATTGGACATGGAATAACTTGACCAGTCTCTAGGTGTATTTATCCTTAATGAAGATGGATACACCTCCTCATAGTGTTCTTCCATGCTCAGTTTGTGGTCTGAATGCATGGAAGGCCCTGGAAGGCCTGTAGACCAGCACAGCTGCTGTGTTTTCCATGCCTTTGAACCATGTCTCAGTGACTGCACATATGTTGGCATCTTTCAAAGTGAGGAGTACACTGAGTTTATCTAGAGAGACTTTTGTTAAGTTGGGAGGTTGTTTATCTTGACACTGCCTAAAAAAGGCACAATAGAGGTGGCTGATGCCTATGCCAATATCTGAAAGCCTAGAGAAGACAGGTGCAGACCATCTGTGGCCAAGCAGCATGGCCTGTCTACCATGTCTTTCTAGACTGATGGATATTGGATCCCCTTGGACTGACACCAGAAGCTAAGCCGATTGTTAAAGTCAATAATTTTTTGTTTATATTGTGGCATCATCCTTGGAGAAGGTAGAATGCTGCTTAAGGCTAGGCTTACACCTGCCTGTGACTCATAATCTGAGAGCTCAGTCATGCCTCTCTTCATATAGTCCAGTGAGGTACTTCTCAAGTCATTCACCCTCATATAGACTATGACAGAGTCATACCACTACTTGTGCTTAAGTGACTTGAGTGCTTGAGTGGTTTGTCAGATCCTGGCACCTGACAGCTAACTGTAACCTACTACTTATCCAGCTTGGTGATAGGAACATGTGTGTGTGTGTCTCAGTGGAGTCAGCTATGACCAATATATTAGGTTTTATGGTGTTAAGCCGTATGGGGTTATTTGTTAAGACACTGGTTTGTGTATTATTATGTGTTGTGTTTTTTTTTTTTTTTTTTTTTTTTTTTGCATTGTTATATGTGTAAGTTGTTTCCATTTGGGAGGCCTCTGATCTTTTGGAGAGTTACTAGTGAGTATCATCGCATATGTGGGTTTATGTGTCATATCCTTATTTAGTGTGGGAAATGTGTTTGTGCTGACAACCTGTTTGGCATTCAATTTGCCCTTATATGAGAGGCTTGCCTCCAATTTCATAGTGTAACTACATCTCTTATATAAAGTGTTTGTTTGTTTCAGGACTGAGTGGTTGTCAGTATACATGAGACAATTGCTGCATTGTCTCAAGATGCCCATATCTATCAGGCTGGCCAGAGAGATGATGAGAAACTGTTCATCCACGATAGCAGGCTCTTACTGTATGTTTTATTAGGGAAGGGGAAGGAGAATGGGTTATTTTGACAGGACTGTGCTGGTAGCACCGAGAATACAAGAAGGACCTATACTTTGTGTAGGCTTAAGGTTGATCAATAAGGAAACACTGTTCAGAGCACAACTGAGTTGCTCCTAGAGCAGCAGAAAAGCTTGGGAGAGTTTCACTGACAGCTATTTAGGGGAAAAACTCAGCTTATATGCTTTTGCATTTATACAGGGCACTAGTAACTGCTGCTGTGAGAACAGCAGCACCACACAAATGTGAGGCTTAAATACAAGCAAAAAGAAACACGTTTTAAGCTAGTTACCAATCAGGAAAGCACACAATAAGCCTTCAATCAGCAATCTCTGACTCAGACAGGTTAGATCAGCATATTTCTGCCATAAAAGCACAGAAAAGCACCTTCTTAATGTAGAATAGATGGTTTGGAGCCCAGGTGTAACAAGACCACGCAAACTACTTACAACAGCCCTACAACTAACCGATACAATGTAATACAGTGCAATTAACTACTTAAAGCAGGAGTAAGTAGTACATCTTTTGCTGTAAAGTAAAAAAATAACAACAAATAGCTTAAGAAACTGCTAAAGTACATCCACAGTATATAAGAGAAATGCAAAAAAAAAATTTTTTTTCTCTCATTTAGTGGATTGCTCCAGTTGAAAGCAGATTCTCAGCAATCAGTAACAAAGTTGCCAAATGGTGAGCAGTTATGAATATCTATGTCAAAGCACATGCAAACATGAAGTTTAAATATGAGCAAAGCGAAACAGATTTTAAGTTAACTACCAATCAGGAAAGCACACAATAAGCCTTTCACCAGCAATCCCCAACTTAGACAGGTTAAACTTCTGCCACAAGGCTGCAGATAAACCCTTCTTAATGTAGAGTAGGTGGTATAGAGTGCAAGTGTAAAGCCACACAAACTGCCTACAACATCCTTACAACTAACAGTTACAGTGTAATGCAGTGCAATTAACTACTTAAAGCAACAACAGAGAGCAATTTTTTTAACTGCTGAAGTACAGTCACAGTGTATAAGTGATGTCAAAAAAATACTTAGATTCCATTTGCGTGCTTCCCAACTAAAATAAACCAGGTAAACACCTACTGCTACTAGATGAATACTCCCAGTTGTCCTAATGTAAAAGCACAGAAAAGGAATACCAGGAATAAAATGCTACCGCAAACAAACTTAAAGATACAGATACAGCAGAGTACTTTAAACAGCTATAAAAGTCTGATTATTCAATAAAAGTAATTTCCTTTGTATAAATGAGCCAAGAGCAACTGAGTTTTACAGAATTTATAAAGGTACTAAAAATAAGATAAGCTGATTAATAAGCTCTCCAGACAATAAAACTACATGCAGAAATCTCAAATGTTTCCCCAACCTTAACAGATAGGTTACCCCCAGTGCACAATATGGAAAATCCACTGACCTCTTAATGTAAAAACAAATGCTTGCTAAAGTGTAAAAATATACTACTTTGTCAAACAACTAGCTAGGTAATGAATTCTGAACAAGTAAATCAGTAGAGCAGACAATGAGAGGCAAAATGTTTTTTCCAATATAAGCACAAGGAAAGGCAAATTAATTCAAGAAATCAACAGCAGTGTAGAAAGAAAGGAGCTTATAGCTTAATTTACAGTAGGGGTGGGTAGTGTAAAATCATCAGGTTTAAAAAGCAGATCAACAAAGGGGTGGGTGGGCGAGAAAAACTATCAAGGAATCACCAGCAGTGATTTTAGTTTATGCAAGCCTGAAATCTTTTCAGAAAAAAACAAAGACTCTGAAAAATATTGTACATTTTAAGTATCGCTCAAGAAACAATTTAACCAATGAAAAACATTTGAAATGTACAGCCCAGAAGTGTCTATCTGTCACATAAAACAAAACACCATGCCAAACAGATTTCTTAAAACAGGAAACAAAATGGAACAGGATAAAAAGAAAGCAGCTCTATCATTCACAGCCAAAAAATATAGATTTACTTACCTTAACCAGCAGGGAATCACCAGCAGTCCTTTTGTTTAAGCAGGCTTAAAGTCTTTTCAGAAAAGATTTCAAGCCTGCATAAACTATGGATTTGTTTACAATTAATTATAGATTATTAAGAGCTGACTTGATTTTTAATATATAAACAAGTACACAATGAAAGATTGGCAGTGAATATGTGTACCAAAGTCAAATGCCATAAAGTAGACACCAGGAATAATAATGGATTTTTGATAGTCAAATGCTAAAAAAATACAGTAAGTAAAAGGTCCTTTCACTGTAGTGCTGGGTTTCTGTGGACTGTTGTTTCTTTAAAAATTAGGAAAGCAGGTAGTATGCAGGTACAAATGCCATAAAGTAGACACCAAGAATAATAATGGATTTTTGATAGTTAAATGCTAAAAAAAATACTGTAAGTAAAAGGTCCTTTCATTGTAGTGCTGGGTTTCTGCGGAATGTTGTTTCTTTAAAAATTAGGAAAGCAGGTAGTATGCAGGTATTCAATAAATTATTAGATAATTGGGTAACCCGTGGTAGTGGTGCTGTGGTAGCGTTGTCGCCTCACAGCAAGACGTTGTCGCGTTCGATTCTCAGCTAGAGCATCTTCTGTGTGGAGGCATGAGTGAATGGGCGTGCCTTCGTTGTGTGTCAGGGCTGGTAACTCGGCACGTAAAAATCCACAACCAAACATTAGTGGACCGGAGTTCCGCTGTGGTTGCTTCAGGAACACCAAAACAAACCAGTGTACTTTCTGCACAGTTTGTTTAATTCAAATGCAGGAACTGCAGAGCAAAGTACCACATGAACTAGTTCTCCTTCAGGGCCACAAAAGCTTTATTTTACAACAACAAATAAGCGCTTTTGTCTCAAATTAACTTTAAAAAAGACTTAATCAGAAACAGTCCTGGACAATACATTTTGGTTTTCTGCTTAGCAG
Source organism: Protopterus annectens (assembly GCF_019279795.1). Lineage (NCBI taxonomy): Eukaryota > Metazoa > Chordata > Ceratodontiformes > Protopteridae > Protopterus > Protopterus annectens. The sequence goes on along the minus strand of NC_056740.1, from coordinate 115,296,860 downwards.
GAAGAAATGAAGTCACTATTCATTTGTATTTTAAATGTAGTTGTGCTGACAATACACTTTTTCTGATGAAGTCTCTTTTAAAGTTAATTTGAGACAAAACCACTTATTTGTTGTTGTAAAATAAAGCTTTGGTGTTCCTGAAGGAGAACAAGTTTGTGTGGTACTTTGCTCTGCAGTTACTGCATTTTGAATTAAACAAACTGTGCAGAAAGTACACTGGTTTGCTTTGGTGTTCCTGAAGGAGAAAGTATAGTTGTGTACACTTACCATAAATGTAGATGATCGAGTATATTCACTGTTGCAGTCATTACATTTGGGTTATCTGCTTGCAGTAGCCCTCAGTCGGCCTGATTAACAAAGTCTTGGGTCCTGCGTCGGATGCTGTCCCTTCTTCCATGACCAACCGTTGAGAACAAAACCTTTATCAAACAACAAAGCTTTTAGGCAAAAACCCTTTCTCAATGTTAAACATTGAGAAAAGGGTTTTTGCCTGAAAGCTTTGTTGTTTGATAAAGGTTTTGTTCTCAACGGTTGGTCTTGTTTTTTATTTTGTTCATATACAGCAGTATTTGTTATCATACCCTTCTTCCATGACGTCAGGTTGTCAGGAGTATAAAACATGCAGCTGATACCATTACATCAGTTTTTCTTGCCCCAGATGTCAGGTGCCCCCCCCTAATGGGAATCAATTAAATTTATAATTACAAGGATATACCTCCAACAAAAAAGCAAATACACTAACAAGTTTTCTGAGCATAGTAAGGGAGAGTAGAGGTATAGCCAAAAGAAGAAAGGGGGCTGTAGGGAGGGTAACCAGGACTGCAACAGTGAATACACTCAAACATCTACATTTATGGTAAGTGTACACAACTGTACTATGTTCTTTGTGTTTCACTGTTGCAGTCATTACATTTGGGTAGATTCCTAAAGCTAAGGCTGGAAGGAGGAATTTAAATAGAATTAGGACCAGCTGTAAAACCCTGCAAGACTGCAGTGGCAAAGCCAGCTCTGGATTTAGAGAAAATGGCAAATGATAATGTTTGGTGAAAGTATGTACAGAACTCCAGGTAGCAGCTTCTAGCATGTCCCTGGTAGGAGCGCCCCTGAGAAAGACTGTGGAGGTAGAGGCATCCCTGGTTGAATGGGGTCTGATGCCCTGTGGGATAGGTTTTCCATGGTGGTTATAGCAGAAATGAATGCAGTGGCCATCCATTTTGAAATGGTTTGCTTTGAAATAGCTTTCCCCTCTATCCCTGCAGCAAATGCCACCAGCAGTTGTTCAGATTTCGTTTGAGGTTTAATCCTGTCCAAGTAAAATCTAAGTTGTCTGTGCACATCTAAGGAGTGCAGTATCTGTTCCCCTTTGTTCTGTGGGTTAAGAAAGAAGGTAAGCAAATGAATGGACTGATTAAGAGCCACACTGGATACCACCTTGGGCATGAAGGAGGGATTGGTTCTGAGGGACACCCTGTCCACATGAAAGATGATGAAAGGCTCCACTGCCATAAGGGCCTGAAATTCAGATACCCTTCTTGCAGAAGTGATTGCTAAAAGGAAAGCTGTTTTCCACGAAAGGAATTTAAAATCTGACTCGAAAGGAGGAAGAGTGAGTTTCTCCAAGACAAAGTTAAGGTCCCAGGCTGGAGTTGGAGCTCTCCTGGGTGGCCTTAAAATTTTGGCCCCTCTGAGGAACTGCTTGAGCAGTGGGTGAGAGAACAGGGGATGCTCTGTGCTGTAATGAGCTGAAATGGCTGAGGCATGAATTTTGATGGAGGAAAAGGACAAGCCCTTATGAAGCATCTAAGTCATGTACTGTGGAATCTGAGGTAAACTGGGCAGTGCTGCGCTCATCTCTTGAGATTGATTCCAGGCGCAAAATCTTTTCCATTTTGCAGCATTAGATTTTCTAGTACTAGGCCTCCTTGCCTCTAAAATGATATCCATCACTGATTTACTGAGGGATGATAAAGGAGAGATTAGATAATTAGCCAGGCTGCTAGGTTCAGGGTTTGCAGCTGAGGGTGCAGAATCTGGCTCTCCTGCTGAGACAACAGGGAAGGAGTCTGAGGCAGGTGCCATGGGGCCAAGCATGACACACTGCACAAGAGGGGGTACCAGTGTTGGCGTGGCCAGTCTGGTGCAATTAAAATCATCCTTGGCTTGTCCTGTTTGATCTTTAGTAGTACCTTGGAGAGCAGAGGCAGAGGAGGAAAGGCATAAACTAATAGGTTTTTCCAACTGAAGGATAGAGCATCCACTTTCCAAGCTAGCTTGTGGGGAATCCTTGTGCAAAATTTGTCCAATTGATGGTTCTGGGGGGAGGCAAACCGGTCTATATCTGGGCTCCTCCACTTGCTTGTCAACATGTTGAAAATCCTTGGTTCCAGTTTCCACTCATGTGGGTCCATGAGGTTTCTGCTTAATTCATCTGCCAGTGTATTTAGTTTTCCTGGCAGGAATTGAGCTTGTAGATTCACTTGGTAGCTCAAGGCTGTGTTCCACAATGCCATGGCTAGTCTGCAGAGGGAGTAAGAATGTGTACCCCCCTGCTTGTTTATGTACCACATGACAGTGGTGTTGTCAGTCTTTACCATTAGTTGTCCTGGAAGCATGTGGTCCTTGATGGCTGTCGGAGCATTCTGTACAGCTAACATTTCCTTTTGATTTATGTGCAGGTGCATTTGACTTGGGTTCCATTTGCCCTGAATGCACTTCCCTGCCAGGTGAGCCCCCATGAATAGTCTGATGCATCTGTTGTTAATGCTTGGGCGGCAGGGGGTAGTGTGAATGGTAGTCCCCTGTTTTGGTGGCAGGCCTCTGCCCACCAATGGAACTCTAGGCATGGGCAAGGTATGATAGGAATCATTGCTTCTAGATCCTGTGAATGTTGACACCATAAGCTTTTGAGATACCATTGTAGTTTCCTCATATGCAGCCTTGCATATGGAATTAGAAGAATGCAGGAGGCCATGAACCCCAAGGCTTGCAGTATTTGCCTTGCAGATAGCTGGGTTTTTGTGGCCACTTTTTGAAGTAGGTTGTCAAATTAATCCGTTTCTCTGGTGTGAGGAAAGCCATCTAGGAAGTTGTATTCAAGCTTGCTCCCAGGAATATAATTTGTTGACAGGGTACCAGATGTGATTTCATTTTCATTATGGTGTACCCCAGACAGGTCAGCACCCTTTGAACAAACGCCAGATGAATCAAAAGTATGTCCTGGCTTTCTGCCTGAATTAGACAATCGTCCAGGTATGGGTATATTTGAATATTTCTTTACCTGTAAAATGGAATAGAAAGGGAATAAAGTCCTCTGCATAAGAATCATCATAAGCAGATAAGGGCAAATCCAGATCATCAGAAGAATAAGAAAAATCAGAATCCTGATCAGAAGATTCATAAAAAACTTCAGTCCTAGGTCTTTTAGAAGTGGGAGGTTGGCTTCCCCTGATTAAAGTTATAAGATCTTCAGCCATTCTTATCATTTGTTTTTTAGGCATAGAGGCCTGAACATGCGGCCTGGGTGTCAGTTTCATAGGCATGGTTTGAGATTTAGGCCTAAATGAAGAAGGAGGCATCGGTTTAATATGCAAGTCTGTAGGCCTGAATACAACCTCAGAAGCCGGTGCCTGCACAGCGGCTCTGGGTCTCAGTAGAGGCCTGTGAATCAGAAGTAGCAGGTATCAGGGGCTGCAAAAGTGTCTCACTGAGTACCAGCGAACTGGCGACTTGCTTAGGAGAAGCGTCGTCGGCAGCTTTGGACCTAGGCGGACTGTCTCTGTCTTTATCTTTGCGTTTTTTTCGGAATCCCGGTAGTCAGATGGCTAACCGACATTTCCGGATAATTAAACCGAGAACTGAAATATTTAGAGGCGAAAATATACTGATGACGGATAGTGCGCTGATTAAATAAAGCACAAAACTGACAGCAAGGTACGTCGTGGTCAGGGCCCAGGCAAGGAATACAGTACAAATGAAAATCTTTGTGAAGAGTTTGCTTTCCACATGTAATGCAACTATTAACTTTTACCGACATCGGTAAGGAGCGAGAAAAAGTTTCCCCAATGGGGTACTTAGCTTTAGTTGAAGACTTCGGTTCTGAAACTTGAAAACGAAAATTTCAGGAGTCGGCCGACCGGCACTTGCGAACTGCTTCTGCTTCGGGCACCACACGGCAAGAAAGACTGATGTAATGGCGTCGACTGCATGTTTTATACCCCTGACTACCTGACATCATGGAAGAAGGTACAGCAACCGACGCAGGACCCAAGACTTTGTAAATCAGGCTGACTGAGGGCTACTGCAAGCAGATAACCCAAATGTAATGAATGCAACAGTGAATACACTCAAACATCTACATTTATGGTAAGTGTACACAACTGTACTTTCTCCTTCAGGAACACCAAAGCAAACCAGTGTACTTTCTGCACAGTTTGTTTACTTCAAAATGCAGGATCTGCAGAGCAAAGTACCACATGAACTAGTTCTCCTTCAGGACCACAAAAGCTTTATTTTACAACAACAAATAAGCGCTTTTGTCTCAAATTAACTTTAAAAGAGACTTCATCAGAAACAGTGTATTGTCAGCACAACTACATTTAAAATACAAACGAATAGTGACTTCATTTCCTCCTGCTAAGCAGGAAACCAAAATTTTAAAGTGGCAGCACATAAAAAAACAGTCATAATATATGTCAGTATTTAAATAGTTACATAAAGGGACTCTAATGATTCATATAACAAATAATTACACTTTCTCATTCTGCATGATAATACTATCCAATTTCTAAACAGATTTTAATAGCAATAAATAAATAAATAAATAAATAAATAAACAGTCCTATATGACATAAAAAGCCCTATCATGGCATAAAATGGATTTTTAAGATGAATACATACAATAAAATATCTGTATATAAAACCTTACTATGTAACTGTATAAATACGTAATTGATAACAGTATATATATATATATATATATATATATATATATATATATATATATATTTAAAATGAATTTTATGAGAGGAAGTATATAAAATATATATATATATATATATATATATATATATATATATATATATATATATAAAGTATATAATATATATATATATATATATATATATAAATATATATATATATATATATATATATATATATATATGTATATATGTATATAATATATATATGTAAAATAATAAACAAGATTAATCTACTAGTCTATCAAGTGCCTTTATTGTTAATAAACTACTAATAGACACATTGTCATTCAGACCTGGCCAATACAATGAATTCAGACGAAGCTGCCAGGACAGTTCCAGTTTCTCTAATAAGTATGGCCAACCCCCCCCCCCCATTCCATTACTTTTACAGTATCCAACACAATAAATATGAAGCTATGCTCAGGATGTGCCGAAATGTGTTTTGCTAGGACATTAAATTCAGATACGTGCCCAAGGAGTGGCGTACGGCAACTGTGGTCCCACTCCACAAAGGCGGCACCTCTACGGACCCTGGTAATTACCGCCCCATAAGCTTAACAAGTCTAGTCTGCAAAGCTATGGAGAGGATCATAATGGAGCTCATAAACAAAGATATAGGGGACTTGCAGACATTGGACCCGACCCAGTTTGGCTTTGTCAAGGGAAGATCATGCCTTTTGAACTTGGTCGACTTCTTCGAAACAGTCACCAAAGCCATTGATGAGGGAAAGGCAGTCCATACAGCCTACATTGACCTTGCAAAGGCTTTCGACACAATACCCCACTCGGGTATTGTAGAAAAATTACCAGCTTAAATGTAAACCCATATGTCACAAGATGGGTTGCAAACTGGCTTAAGGACAGAACCCACAGGGTTAGAGTTGCTGGCGCTGTGTCAGACTCCAAGCCGGTCACAAGTGGTGTCCCACAGGGCTCGGTCCTTGGCCCCCTATTGTTTGGCATCTACTTCTCAGAAGTACAGGCCAGCATGGGAGAACTTTGGCTGACAAAGTTTGCAGACGACTGCAAACTGTGCGCCATAGTGGAAAGTGCATCGGACACGGATATCCTTCAGAAGGGACTCACGGAAACAGATAGCTGGTGCCAGAGCCATGGCCTGAAGTTAAACGCCAAAAATGTATAGTCATACCCTTCGGGAAAAACAAGGTAACCCCAAGCTACCATATAGGTGGCAATCCACTAAGCACAGAAGAGGTTATCAGGGACCTGGGGACCCAGGTTGACAGTGGCCTTTCTTTTGACACTCACATTGCTAAAGTGGTTAGAAAGACCTTCTACATTGCCCACCTGATCATGAAGGGATTCACATCCAGATCTAGTGAGGTCATTGTTCCCTGTACTCTTCACTTATCAGACCAATGATCGAGTACAATGCCCCATTCGGGATGTATCTCACCCGACATCTGCAGCAATTGGAGAGACCCCAAAAGTTCCTCACCAAAAGGATAAAGGGACTCCAAAATCTGTCATATGCTGCCAGATTGAAGAAACTCCAGCTCTATTCAGTCGCATACCGTCTGCTCAGAGGTGACATGTGCCTGACATACAAGGCCATGTCCAACCCGGAATTAATGGACATGCTCCACCTCAAAAAATCCAAATCCACAAAACCACTAGAGCAAGCGACTTAAACCTTAGCACGGATATAAATAGGACATGCTGGAGGGATAGATTTATCACTCAGAGACTCCCTATGCTGTGGAATAAAATTCCAGTCCATGTGAGGCAGAGCACCTCGCTGACTCTGTTCAAGAGAAATCTAGACCTGTGGATGGGAGATCGTAGGTTTACCCCGGGAATCATCTCTGTGTCACTGCTGGACAGAGGCACAACAAACTAATGGGCACAGTATTTTTTCATATAAGGGGTGGCGTAAGCCACAAAAATTTGGGCTAGGCTTATAAATGCCTTAGGGCAGATAGCCTAGTATAAACCTATGAACCTATGAACCTATAAGATGTTCCCTAATTCTATTCTTTAGCTTATGCTCTGTTTTGCCCACATAGAAACAAGGGCAATTAGAGCAGAGGGCATAATATACCACTCTTTCAGATGTACAACAGAATTTTTCTTTGAACTTAATATTCACCCCCTTCATTTCTATATTATTAGTTTCTAGAATATTTTTACAAAATTTACATGTCCCACACTTATACATGTGGCCCTTATACTCTTTATTGTTCTTAAGTTCAAATAAATTCTTCAGAGGGTGTCCCTTCCTATAAACACAGATGGCTGCATGTCCTGAAATTTCTCTCATCTCTCTATCATTATTAATTAAGTTCCAATTCTTAATTAAAATAGTTTTACCATAGGTGCACCCCTGTTATAAGTTGTTAAAAAACTACTTTAGTAAGATATCATTTGACGGGTCTACCTGACTTGGTCGACATTTCATATAATCGACTGTTTATTTGGTCGACAGTTCATTTGATCGACAAGCATTTGCCCCCTTCCCCAATGTTGTGCGACCCTGGAGTTGATATATATAGTTAGAGGGGTGTGGGGGGCACAGCCCCCACATTGGGGGGTGTGGGGGGGGTGAAGCCCCCCACCTAAAATGCTTGTCAATCAAATGAAACTGTCGACCAAATAAACAGTCGATTATATGAAATGTCGACCAAGTCAGGTAGATCCCATTTGACTAGGGCTGTCATTTGCAAAGCCACTGGAAGCAATATCTGTATGTACAGGTACTTCAAACTCCAGACTATTCCTATTATGTTGCTCTTCTGTACTCCTGGGCCTCAAAATAGGTAAAAAATGGCCATTGTCTCTTTTTGTTTTTACTTCATCCATCAATTCATCAATTAAATTACTTGGATAACCACATTTAGTAAACATTTGTTTAAGTAAATTACATTCTTCCAAAAAAGATTCCTCTAACATAATCATCCTTGCTGCCCAGGCAAATTGCCCCTTGACCACTGCTCGTTTTTGCTTAAAAGGATGGAAGGTACTAAAATTTGCGAAAAAATTTCCACCAAGAATCTCTTGTTAACATCATCCTTCTTCAATAATATGTTCAGATAAGGAATTGACTTTTCTTCTATAGTATATGTGAATTTCAAAATGTTGTCATATTAATAAACTCCAAAAATGAAGGTATCAACCCCTTAGGGTCTTCCCACAAGATGAATATATCATCCAAATTGCGGATATAGGTTTTACAGTATGGGAGAAACTGACATTGACTAAGATATCGTTTCTCCCATTCTAGCATGATAATATTGGCATATAGGCCCCTACAAGTGGAGCCCATTGCCACCCCTTCATTCTGGAGAAAATATTCACCTTCAAATAAAATTAAATTGTTTCTTAGTATTAATTCAAGCATTTGTTCATAGAAGTTGATTTTTTTCTTGTGTTACATTCTTAGACAGCAAGTAGTCACAGAACCATTGTATGCCCAACTCATGTGGTATGACACTGTATAGGTTAACTACATCAACTGTAATAAATAGGTATACATCCTTATATTCTATTTTATTAACCTTTCTTAAAAAATCCCATGAGTCAATGCACATAGTAGGCTCATCCCATATATATTTACTCAACTCCTTGTCCAAATATTTTGCCATATGATATGTTATGGAGCCCCTAGCATCCACAATCAGTCTCATAGGTGGTTGATTTAAATTTTTGTGGATTTTGGGGGCCCCAAAAATAAGTGAGGTAGATGGAAATTCAACCAAAAGGTAATGCATAGCATTAGTAGAAGTAAAACCATCAATAAACATGACATGTATAAACCCCTTAATTTTTCTATAGGCTCTATTCATTTCATTTAAAAAGCTTTTTATGTATGTCTCAGTTTTCAATATATCAAACATCTTATTATTATCATCCATTTTCTTCATGATGACAACTCCACCCCCTTTGTCTGGCTTCATTATTCTTACCCCTTTATTATACATCAGAAATTCTAGTTCAAATTCTTCATTATAATTTAAGCTCTTATTAACTTTTCTTCTATTAGACTTTTTACAGAGTTACTGAAGGTCTAACTCACACACTCTTTCAAATGTTGCCAAGACAGGGTGTATCAGGGGGTTGTAGGTGCTAGAAATTCTGAAGGGGTCCTTTGTTTGTTCAACATTCTTAAACATAATACTTAAGTTAAGCTTTCTAATATAGTGTTTTAAATCCAGAAGGGTATGCACTAAATTAGTAGGATGGTTGGGTACACATGTGAATTCCTTAGCTAACAGGTCACATACGGTCACAGTCAAGGTAATATCTGAAAAACTATTAACTTTAAAGTAATTTTCAGAGTTAAAATTAACTTTCAAAGATGGTAACAAGTAGCAATTTCTTGTTAATGTTGTAGTTACGGTCTCTGTCTCCCCCTCCAAGTATTCCTGTTGGTCTCCCTGTTGTTCATTCTCCCTCTTCCAGATTGATGGGGGTTGAAACAGCCTGACACTTGTTGTGATTGGATTCTTTGCTGATTCATTATCCACTCCGACCGTCTGAGGGGTGGGTACTGCTGTTCGTCTAAAAACTCTTTGTCATATAAGTCTGCATCATTAGTGACATTGTTCTCATAGTTAGCATTTAGAATAAGAGTCAGTTCCCCTCCTATTATGTTGCCATACTTGTGATGGGGGGGTAAGCTAGATTGTTAGCATAGTCCTTTTCATCTCTAGCTAGTTTCTTAATTTTTTTTTGTTTTTGATGCTCAGCATTTATTCATCAATAGTATGAAAGATTTGACAATAGTCAAATCTATTATTAGAAAAAATAGGGTTCTGTATAATTTGTTTATTGAGTGCTGCAGTTTCTATATTCAATGTCTCAGTCAGTTTCTCATTGTATTGTCTTACCATCCCCATATATTCAAAACCAAATCTGTCAAAAAGTTCCAATAAATCTTAATGAAAGTCAGAGCCTGCTACCAATCCTGTAGGATAGCGCCACATATGTAGACCCATAGGTACAATCCTTTGATTCAGACATTCTTTGAAAAATAAATTGTCCATCTGAAGTTTCTTAATTTTTAGTGAATAGTGGTCCAAGTCATTAAGTTGGTCACTGAAAGTAACATTAGTGGACCGGGAATTTCTCAACGTATTATAGTAATTTCTAAGCCACTCAGTTAACACGGGGGTGTTCAAAGTATTAGCTTTTGCATCATTAGTAGCATAAAAAGCATTATAGGTATTTACCTCATTTTGCCTAGTATTCGGCTTTAGAGAAGGTAAAGAAGATGTAAATGCTGCCAATTGTCCTTCTCCTTGGTTGTTTTGGGTCCCAGAAGCATCTGATGTAATATTGCTAGTAGAAGTGCTCTGTGTTGAATGTATGGACAACTGAGATAGAGCCGACTACTCTAATTGGTCCATGCAATTCATAAGTTGCTGAATTAGCACAGTTAAATCATTTACAGTCCCATCCTGTTGAGAATTCATGCTCAAATGCGTGTCACCTATTAATGGTGAATTGCCCTCTTCTGCATCCATGTCTGTAATCCAAAATGTACAAAAAAACCCAAAAACCAGTAAACAAGTACTTCAAAATGCAGCAATGGCAGAGCAAGGTACCACACGAACTTGATGTTCTTCGTGTTTGACCATGACGTCAGGTTGTCAGGGGTATAAAACATGCAGCTGGTGCCATTACATCAGTTTTTCTTGCCCCAGATGTCAGGTGCCCCCCCCTAATGGGAAGCAATTAAGTTCATGTGGTACCTTGCCCTGCAGTTCCTGCATTTTGAAGTACTTGTTTACTGGTTTCCGGGTTGTTTTGTCCAATTAGAAATGTCTAACTCTTTTAACAATACCTCACCATAAAGCCTTATGCAATCATATTTTATAATTACAAGCTCAGAGGCATTAATGAAAGAGTTAACAATTCATTCAAATTCAGAGTGTTCTGAATGTCCAGGCGCAGCTAAAAGCTTGATATTTTGAATTTTAAAACAAATGTTAGAATACAGCAAATGTAAGTGCTGAAATTTATGGTAGAGAAATGAGTCATTTGAACTAAGCATTGTGAGATTACTAAATCGCACAGTTCTTGTTTAATAGGTGTATTACAAACCTTAGTTGAGCAAGTAATGTTCAGGAAGTTAAAATTTCCTAGAATTATCAAATTATCCAAGTTCCAGCTATCAACAGTAAAGTTGAAATATAAGTTTTGTTGCTCAAAATCCTTTTAAGACTATAGTAGCTATAGATAATATTTAAACATGAATTCTTAAAGAAGACTCATAATTTAATAGCAAGGGTTAAAGGGTTTCCATCAAATGGTTATCCCATAAAGGTTTCGCTAGATTGATGGAAACCTCCCCCCTCCCCTGGAAAGTCTCAGTTCTCAAGGATTCAAGCTTATAAAATCCTGTGATGTAAATATCACTACACTGCCGTGGCTCTGTAATAGCCATAATAGAAAACAGTGATTGATCAGATAGGGCAAAGATTTCATCAATCTTATTACCAAGACTGTGCATTGGTATAATACATTTTTAGAAATGTGTTAAATCTAGACAGGCTGGTGGACTATTTTGTACTGTTAGTTGGTATGCTAAAAAATGCTTAACCATTTTGGAAAATGTATTGCTCAGCAGTTTACAACCAGGAAAACTTGGGTGAATGTTGTTCCTGTCAAAACAAGTCAGCATCTCCCAAAAACTCATTCCATAACCTAATCAAATTGATATCCTTATTTTGACAACACCCCCTTAACCACTTGTTGAATGGTAATGCCTTTGGATGTTGATAATCATTAAATCTAGGGAAGGCAAAATTCCATTAAAGCAAAGTCCACTTGAAAGTTTGCAAAGTGTAAATATAACCTCAGACTGCTGATACATGTGATCCAAAGGTGTTGAGGGAATACATTGTTTGCCCCAACACAGTGAGCAATTGAAGTGAATGACCACATATTCTTTGTTTTCCTTAATGAAACCTAAAGGCCATTAAACTTGATACACTAAGACAAGATACTGTGACATTTCCCTTACTTTTGTTAGACAAAGTCCAAATTGTTTTCTAGAACATGGAATGACCAATAGCAAGCACTCCTCCTATTCAAGTTATGGGGCAGTGGTGTCCTAAGTGAGATCTAACTCAGTATGTGGTGGTACAAAATTATCACCAATAACCCTTCTTTTTAGTTTAGGTGCTTCATTAGTGTTAGACCTGATCTTAATTGTTAATGACCCCCTAAACACTGTTAACATCGGGTCTCACACAAATAACTGACAGTGCTGGTCATCAAATGACAGCAGCAGAAGTCACAGCAGCTTCTTTTCTGTCTGATGTTTATTTTTACAATCTGCCTTGACTTTATTTAAAAGTATTTCTCTGATGTCTAGCTGTCTGTTTGACCATGCTCACTAAATGTTTTAACAGTTTTAAAAGCCAGCCTTTTTATGTTTAATTTTCCTGTAATAAGTAGTACATGGAGCAAATAAATGTCCATGTACTGCAAGGAATTATGATCAGATCTCCAACTGTAACCAAGTATTATGTGTTTCAAGATGTGACAATTTGTGAAAATTTAGTAAAAAAATACATTCTGGGTTTGTGTGTATTGTAATATATTACAGCATTTTTGGAAAGCCCATGAATACTCTATCATTGCTATAAAGAATATTTCCTAATGATAACATAGAGGATTATGATTGGGTCTCTGATCACGACCTGCTTATAATATGCTCGAGACATGAATGCCAAGAACTTCACATCAAGAGTGAAGTAATATTTCCAGATGTACTTAATGTGAAGTAATATTTCCAGATGTACTTAATGTGTCAAACAAGTGACTTATAAAATATTGCAAGGTATCAGGTGAAAATTTAAATGTTGTTGAAGAAAACTGTATTTGATATTTGCATAGAAAGTTGCACACCTTGACAGGTATTCAATATTATTTATATTGTTAGTTATGCAATTAAGTACACCTCCATATTCCTCTACATATCTCAGTAAACTTGCAGTCAGAGAGGAATTTTTTCCTGCCATATGATAGAAAACATAATCGGATGTTCATAACTCATCAAGGCATTAATATTACAGGCAGTGCATACAATGGTATACAAAAACAGGTTAGATAGTAGCATATACTGTTAAAATTATTTGAATGGAGAGAATGCATGTTTGTGCACATATGTATGGTCCATGTGTGTGTATATATATATATATATATATATATATATATATATGTGTGTGTGTGTGTGGATCTAGGACGTTTGATCAAACATCCAAATCCATAACCACCGAACACACTTTAACGAAAATGCTTTTATCGAAAAAGCACTTTTGTTAAAGCATGTTACTAAAAAAAAAAAACCTACATTAATGTTTTAGCAGAGAGGGTTCGCCCCTGCACACCCCCCTACTTTAATATTCTCCCTCCGAGACTGCACTACAGTGGGGAAAAGGGAATTTTCCCTTATCTGCACTGTAGTACGGCCTCAGCAACAGGCATACTTACGCAAAAGTGCTTCTTCGGTGAAAAGCACTTTCGCGTAAGTATGCCCAGCTGTTTGGGTTTTGGACTTTTGATCATTCGATCAAAAGTTCTAGACCTATATATATATATATATATATATATATATATATATATATATATATATATATATATATATATATATATATATATAAATATATGTATATATATATATATATATATATATAGATATAAACACATACACGCACACACACACACACATATAGATAGATAGATATATACATGAGATATAGTGTATACCATATGGTATACCATATGCATATATGTAATACATCACACATACGCATGTGCATGTAAGTACATATGTGTGTATTTATACACGTTTGCATATATATATATATATGTGTGTGTATATATATATATATATATATATATATATATATATATATATATGTGTATATATTATAGTTGTATGCATGTACACACACACACACTCACATACATACATACATATATATATATATATATATATATATATATATATATATATATGCATATAGGTACATACATCTCACACACAAACAGACACACACACACACACACACACACACACACACACACACACACACACACACACACACACACACACACACACACACAATATTGGCTGGTTTCTCTTCTTATAATTACTAACTTGGTCAGAAAATGGAGGAAATAAATGCAGGGTATTATGGATTATGGGAAGGAGATACAAAAGTAGAGTGGAAAAGTTATAGCCACCAAACTGTGCAGAAATTTCATGCTAAGTCCAGCAGGTTAACAAAGACAGAACTTTCCAAGACAATCTCTCATTAAAGTAAGCACATAACTTTTGTTTTTGTAGCAGATGGCATTATGCATTTGCCTGTATCGAATTCTAATTGTACCTATAAGTCTTACTCTTTTTTTTTTTGTTTCTATTTCTTATTAATGTTATATATGCATGCATTATACATATGTATGTATGGTTACACTTCAGAACATCTAAAACTCATAACATCTAACTTCAAAACATCGAGACCATAACATCGAAAACCCAAAACATGTAAAACCCATAACATTAAATTTCATAACATTGAAAGTGTATAATATGGAATAGTGCATCATTAAACATGTAAATGTTATAGTTTAATCTGTTATTCTTGTGGTATCACTATGAGATGTTGTAGTTTATATTTATATAGTTAATATTATATAGTGTAGGAATTTATGCTATTATTTTGCCACTCTGGTAAGTTATATAGACATTATGTGTGCATTCCTTATGATGCTCGCTATACAGTGAAGTTAGGAAATTAACTTTTTCCCACTGTAGTGCGATCTCAAAGTTGGTATATTTAATTTAGGGGGCGGTGTGGTGGTGCAGGGGGGCTTGCCCCCCTGCAGAAACGTAGTAAAACGTGTGTTTATTAGTTTGGTGTTGTTGTAGGTGGCGGGGGTGTTATTTTGTAAAACGTGTATTTATTAGTTTGGTGTTGTTGTAGGTGGCGGGGGTGTTATTTTCATGTCATTTGTCGTGTTCGATGTTGTGATGCAAAGTTTCAATGTTCTGAGTTTTCGATGTTATGAGTTTTAGATGTTTTGGGTTTTCAATGTTATGGTCTCGATGTTTTGAATTTAGATGTTATGAGTATTAGATGTTTTGAAGTATAGATATATATGTATGTAATAACAGATGCATATTTTTATCCATTTTATAAAAAGATGTCTGATTTTCCTCATTCCTTTGGCACAGGTTCTCACACCAATCCACCTGACTATTTACTACAACAGCCTCTGCTTTCCTGCCACCCTTAACTTGGCGCATGACAAGCTAGATCTCAGCACAGTGAAGCGTTTCTTTTCTAGAGAGATGGTTCTCATATGTAGTGGATCATATCTGGGTATTATCCAGTAAGCAAAAACTGGGGGGAAGATGAATGTGTCAGGTAGGGACCAGCGAACAGTGGAAGTGTGAAAAAGAAGGCAGAATACATTTTGCTTGCAACATAATGGTGTGATGGCACCTTCTTGTGGAGATCTGGAAAAGCTTACATTAAAGCTGGTGGATGGGGTCTCAATGTAACTACAAATAGAGATGAGCCAATATTTTGTGTGTGTGTGTGTGTGTGTGTGTGTGTGTGTGTGTGTGTGTGTGTGTGTGTGTGTGTGTGTGTGTGAATTCCAACTCCTCAATAGAATGTGTATTGCAAAGTAGTTCTTGCGCCCTTTAGGACCCAAGGTAGTGGTTGTGCTGGTGGTTCATTAGGGTAAGTTTTACAAAATAATTTTTGTAAAACTGAGATAAATACCAGCATGATAAAACAGTATATACTCGTACATATTCATGACTCTCTTTTTGAGCGTGTGTGTGTGTGTGTGTGTGTGTGTGTGTGTGTGTGTGTGTGTGTGTATGTGTGTGTGTGTGTGTGTGTATGTGTGTGTGTGTGTGTGTGTGTGTGTGTGTGTGTGTGTGTGTGTGTGTGTGTGTGTGTGAGAGAGAGAGAAATACCAAAAGTATAAAAAGGCGTCTGTGAGACATTTCCACCAGAAGGTGATAAGGGGTTGGAAATCTTTACAGGTTTATAATACTTGAGAAACTGCCTGACTTGTTAATTGAAATAGTTCCTTGTAATATCTGCTTCAGATTTATAGACCATACACCATAGCCTTTCACAAATGTCTGATGCCTGGAAGATAGTTAGAAAACAGGCTAGATACTCAGACTGTTCAAAAGACTGAAATGTATTAAGCACAATGAATAGTGCTGAAGTATATATTGCTGATGTACCAATGAATGGTTTCATTTATATGATGTTAGCCAACTATGGCCGTTTGTTGTATTTTTTACGAAGTTGCCGTTCGATAATTGTCCCTTTCGCTGTTTTACTTTTGATCTTTCACAGTTCAAGTTTTCTAGTTTTCGGTAGCTGAGCACAGTCCCCATATCAAGTACTTAAACAACATTTCAACTGAAAGAACAGCATTCTTCAAATACCTTGACATTTGTTTGCATCATACCCTTAATTTCCTTACTCACATTGATAACAGAGGAAATAATGGTAATTCTCTTATCCTCACTTTTCAAAAAGGAAAAATCTTCTCGGCCTAACTGTCCCAGCAAGAGCAGCAGTAAGCAAGGAAGTTCTCCTAGCTCCAACGGAATATGACCTGCGCAGTGTAGCAGTAGATTTTAGTAGAAACACCTGCACCGTATACACCATCACAAACAAAATTTGTTATTTCTTGGCTAACTCTCTTCATGAACATCGCTGCCTAATTCTCTCTAAAGCAAAATGGCTACTCATCAAACAAAGAGTGGCTGTAGACGTCTTAATTCAGATCACTTAATACAAGTTCCTACATCTTGAAACATTCTTCACATTTGCAGCATACCATGTTATAAAATCCTTTTCCTGCAACTTCGAAACTTATTCCCAGTCAACACCCGTCCTTATATTCCCAAAAATCTGAACTGTGTTGTATCAACAGTACATTATCAAGCTTAATGCCAAAAGTCATGGGGTCTCTTCCAGTCTTACCAAAAGCTCTTTCCTCCTACTGCAAATTTTGAACAGAATTCAAAATTCATCTCCATAAACAAGTCCACTGTGGGTACCATACAAGTTAAGCAATTATACTCTCAACCGGCATTTTCTTCTTAAAATCTGCTCAAGATCTAGTCAAACTATCAAACTATTTTTATATGGTATAGTTAAGTATGCTGTAGTAATCTGTTGATTTGTATTAATTTATTGTTCATTGTGATTGTGTTCACTCAGGCTATGCCTGAAATTGATCCACTGGGATAAGTACTCTACCATGGTAAACAAGCATTAATAAAATTAATAAATAAATACATGTTGGTATAACACATATGTATGGATGTGTATGTGTGTGTATATATGTGGCTGTGCTTGTGTGATCTATGAAAGAAAAATATGCATATATAAATATATGTACAAGTGTGTGGCAATTTCCTGAATGACCTAAATATCGACAGCAAAAATACTGATGCAAAATTACCTAATGTTCAAAGTATTGATGGTCAAAAATACCGAAACACAAAATACCGACAGTCAAAAGATACCAAACACAAAATATTGACAAAATTGAAGTTACACCAGAGAAGAATATATGCCCTTTCCTCACTGTTGTGCAACCTCAGAGATGATACATATAAACAGCAGGGGGTGGGAGGGGTGCAGAGGGGCTTGCAACTTTGAGTAAGTAGGAGTGTGGTTAGGTTTTGTCAATATTTTGTGTTTCAGTAATTTTAACTGTCAGCATTTTGTGTTTAGGTATTTTCTGATTGTCAGTGCATTGAATGTTAGGTGTAGTTACATCAATATTTTCCCTCTCGATATTTATGTCATTCAAGCAGTTGTCCTACTCATATATCTATCTATCTATCTATATATATCTATATCTATATCTATATCTATATAATCTATATATACATATACATATATATATATTATATATATGTATACACACACACACACACACACACTCACACACACACACACACACACACTTTTTCCAAGTTTGTACATGGGGCGGAGGTGCCACATTCATAGGTTCATAAGTTAGTACTAAGCTAACTGCCCTTGCAAGCAATTTTAAACCTAGGCAATTATTGCTTGTGAGACTAAAACCCTGCACCTTGTGTTTGTAAGGCAAATATCTTAACCATTGGGCCACCCTCCCAACCCCTAATTGGGCCACCCTCCCAACCCCTAATTGACCATCACCTAGAGCCACTGTTTAAATTGCTGACTGGCTGTCTAGATGGATATAGGTCATAAGATTGACAGCCACATTCACCGACAACAGAAACATCGACACCACATTATCGACAAACCATAAACACGACACCTCACATGCCCGACAAACAAGTAACCGACGGTCCACAAACACGAAACCCCATACACTGCACACACCACAATAACAACAATCAACTAACAAAACACATCCCCTTATCCAAAAACCACACACAGAACACAAGCACACCAAACTCCTCACAAACCCACACTAAACCTCAGACACACAACTATGTACAACCCTAACCCAAACCCTTACCCTAAGGTCCGTCACTATCGCACACTCAGCTAACCCGCCCTAACCCTAACTCACTTAACCCACCCCTAACCCAAAAATACCACTACGACACTTACATAACCCGCCTAACCCTAACTCACTTAACCCGCCCTAACCCAAAAATACCACTACAAGACACTTACATAACCCGCGCCCTAACTCACTTAACCCGCCCCTAACCCAAAACATACCACTACCGCACACTTACCTAACCCGCGCCCTAACCCTAACTCACTTAACCCACCCCTATCCCCACAGACTGTCAC